>NW_027205604.1:6037500-6218645 GCF_024711535.1 Dipodomys merriami | reverse complement strand
AATTTATGTTTTTATTGTAAAAAATAGTGTACATAGGGGTTACAGTTGCATGAGTAAGGTAATGAGTATATTTCCTATTGAGCATTGTTACCTCCTCCGTTGTTTTTCCCCTACCATCCCTTCCCTCTCCATCTCCCCAACTCCTCCCTCCCCCACCAAGTTGTAAAGTTTGTTTTCAACATGGTGTCTTGTACATCTTATTGTTACAATGGGTGTTTCAGCATTTTGTTATTTCCCTTCCCCTTCCCAAATTAGAAAAATGTATATACAAGATGTAGGGCACCGACATCAAATACGGTGAAAACAGAGGTTATACCTTGGGGGAAGAACATAGAAAAGAAACAAAAAAAGTCACATAGTACATTTTAAATACGTTAAAAATAATACCAGGAAAGAAAAAGCCAGTTGTGGCCCTATCTTGGGGTTCATTTCACTTACATCATCTTATATGGTCATATGTCATATGCTTGTCCTACACATGTAATAGTTATTGCAAATAAGGGAAACCATGGGACCTATGTTTCTTTGGGACTGGCTACTTCACTTAATATGATTTTTCCAGGTCGTTCCATTCCTAACAAATGGGGCGATGTCATTCTTTCTGATGGAGGCATAGAATTCCATTATATATATATATATATATATATATATATATATATATATATATATATATATATATCACATTTTCTTGATCCATTCATCTGCTTTGGGCCATCTTGGTTGGCTCCATATCTTAGCTATCATAAATAATGCTGCAGTAAACATAGTTGTGTTGGTACCTTTAGTATGGTCTTGTTTGTGATCATTCAGGTAAATGCCCAAAAGTGGGATTGCTGGGTCATAGAGGAGCTCTATGTGGAGTCTTTTGAGGAACCTCCATACTGCTTTCCAAAGTGGTTGAACAAGTTTACACTCCCACCAACAATGCAGTAAGGTTCCCTTCTGTCAACACCCCCTCCAGTATCAGTTGTTATTAGATTTCTAACTGGGATGAGATAGAATCTCAATGTTGTTTTGGTTTGTATTTCTTTGATTGCTAGAGAAGTGGAGCATTTCTTCATGTGTCTATTGGCCATTCTTATTTCCTCTTCAGAGAAGTTTCTCTTTAAATCTTTAGCCCACTTATGTATCTGTCAGTTGTTTCTTTGAGGATTTGTTATAGGGGAATTTAGTTTTTTGAGTTCTAAGTATATTTTAGATATGAGACCCTTGTCCATTGTATGGCTAGTGAAGATCTTCTCCCAATCCATAGGCTTTCTATTGATCTTGCTAGCTATGTCCTTTGCCATGCAGAAGCTCTGCAGTTTCATGCAATCCCATTTGTCCAACCTTTCTTTGATTTGTTGAGTTTCTGGGTCTTTATTAAGGAAATTTCGACCTGTGACACAGAAAAATTAAAAACTGAAGAATATTAAAAATTTTGCTTAATATGCATTATCCTGCCAATGTAATTGTAACCCCTCTGTACAGTATGCTCTCAAATAAAATAAAATAAAATTTAAATTAAAAAAAATTTTGCTTAAAAGGACTTTCATTGTTCAACCTTCACAAATTCGCTAATTATCTATCCTAATACTAAAAGCATTGAACAAAGCAACAAAGTGTCAGATTCAGTGCTCTTTCTCAGCATTCCAGATTTGATGAGCTTGACCATAAACCATTGATTGACAGGATATTAAGAAACTTGAAAACTATGAAAGGGGGTTTAGATATGGAAAGAAAATGGGCCCTACCTAGCTAACACCTAGAACCTTAGTGCCACTGAGTTTCAGTTGCGATTGCTTACCCATTGACATCAGTTGCCTTACACACTGAAAGCTCCTCACTCTTCTCTACCATAGTTGATCTACAGTGCTATGTGCATCATTCTCCCCTTACAGGACCTGGGCTGAGGAATGACATGAGGGTTTAGTCTTCTTTTTTATCTTCTAGCTCCCAGCACTGTGATCATTCTTGTAATAAGTGATAGAGAAACTCAAGGTTTTTAATATATTTATATTTTCTTTAAGTAGTTGTACAAAGGAGTTGCCACTCAACAGAGCAGTGTATGAATAGTGTGCCCCTTGATCAATGTCACTTCTTTCAACGTTCTCACACACCCCTTCCCATTCCAAGCCTTCCCTCACTTTTCTTCATATTTAGGTAATATACTGGGATTTTTTTGCCATTTAACAAAGCAAAACAAAATAAGCACCAGGAAATGGGTACTTACAAGGGGGAGAAGTCAAGAGGAAAGGGGTAGAAGAATGAACAAATTAGGAAATGAGTAGAATGCAGGCAATAATGCATTGAAAATGCCATAGAACTGAGGAAAATAAGGGAAGGGGTAGGTGAAAGGGGATGAGGATATCGAAGGGATGACACAGATCACAAGAATCAAGTTTTTTCAAAAAATAAAAATATGGGTAGGGAGAGATGATGGAGAAAGGGGAAAGGGGTGACATTGATTAAAATGAATAGTAATCATAAATTGACATGTTGAATTGAAACCCCTTTGTACAACTACTTAAACTCTATAAACATATATCGTTTTATATATATACATATATACTGATATATAAATAACTTTTTACCTGGTTAAGTAAATAGGGCCTTTATTGAGGTTTAATCTATAGTAAATTTTGATCTAAATATTTTACATATATTAGCTTTTAATCTTCATGACAGTCCCACAGGTTTGCTTTTTCACACAGCTATCAGTGGTGAAATGAAGACTCAGACTTTCAGGCACAAAGCAAAGGCAGTAGCCCTCTATGCTGACCCATGGGTGTCAGTTCCAGGCCTCCTCACATGCCCCAGTCAAGCCTGTGACCTCCCGTGTCTCTTTACAACCCTGCTTCATAGAGCTGGAGCTGAGTACACACACTGTGAGCCCCCAGGGTGGTAGTTGTAGGTCAGCTGCTTCAACATCAGCCACCAGGGTACTTTTCAAAAGGAAATGAAATTAGAGTGGAAATTTGGGGATTCCTATGCCACATTCCATCTGTCAAGGCTTGGGGAGATGTAGCTAGACAGACTTTACAAGCTGTCACTCATCCAGCAGCTAGCACATCTGGGAAAACACAAAGTCCAGCTCAAGACATCATCAACCTCCTCTTCTCCTTGTCTTAGCTTTCCAGCCAACAGTCTGTCATACTTGCTGTGAAAGTGTAATTAGAAAGTCCATTCCTAAAGCTGGGCCCTGCTCAATCACACCTGTAATCTTAGCTACTCATGAGGCTGAGATCTGAAGATTTAAGTTCAAAGCCAGCCAGGGCTAAAAAGCCCATGAAACTATTATCTCCAATTAACCAGCAAGAGCAAGAAGTCAACTTGTGGCTTAAGTGGCCAAGTGCCAGACGTGAGCAAAACAGCCAATGAGAATGTGAGACACTGAGTTCAAGCCCCATCACACACAAAGCTTTTATTCCTAGACCACCTTCGGTATAAAATTACAAACCATACTTTCAAAATCAAAAAGTGCTTTCCTTTATTGTTTTATATTTTTTGCTTAAATTCTACCACTCTGTAATGGCTGTAAAAAGAGGCTGAGATCTGAAAATGAACTTTTCTACATAGACATCAGTAGACTTTGAGTCACATACTAATAATCACATCATTCCATTTTCTCAGTTCTGGGAGAAATCCTAGGTGATTTTTTAACTAAAAAATGGGAACCAGTAAAATCTCTTTAAAAAATCTATATATTTCCAAAAGGAACAATGTAATCCATACCAAGGCTACTGAGCCACTCATATAAAAATAATGAAAATAAATGGAGAAAAGATGTTACTTCAACTCTTCTTTCCCATGTTTCTAGAGCCATAGCTCTAGTCATTATCTATATATTTTATCTAAATAAAGATGGTTTGGGCCACATATGTTTTAGAAATAGACTTGTTTTCTTAATTGTTTAATTTCACCATAGTTCTATATATAATATATAAAAGGCATTGGAAGTGTTTTGCATAATTACATATTCAGGATTCATTGCTTAATATTGTAGCCATGGTTTTTCCTAATTGTTCTCTCTAAGAATTTCCTGGTCCTTTTCAGTTCTTTTCCAGATACACAGTATTCAAAGCACAGATATTTCAGTATAACAGACCAGGAATTGTGTTTGTAAGTCTATACCTCTCTCTGCTGTATTAAATGCTAAAAATGTTACTCAACTCCTGGAAAATCATCCATCAAACAGACAGGTAGACTCAACTGTAGGGGATCTCTGAGGACAAAGTGAAATGATGTAAGAGCACCTCACCAGCTAGCTGGTGTACTCCAGTTTCTGTCAACAGCATTTCCTCTAAATTGCGTGATTAAATTACCTGAGTTTCAGCTTCATTTGAACTCTACGTTTTTTAAAAAATAAAACAATATATCTGGGGATTCGTTCAGTGACACAGCACATGTTTAGCATACACCAGGCCCTGGGTTTAATCCGAGCACCAAATAAATATAGAATAAAGCAGCACAAAGCAATGGCATGTTGATTTTTCTTTTCTATTTTTCTCATTGAAATCTTCATTTTATGAAAAGATCTTATGATGAATACTTGTCATTTCCCTTTTGTGTAATCACATAGATTGGTTATTTTACAAATAGTCATGTCAAAATATGACTGAATAACTGACATGATTCCATTTAATGAAAAACTTAAATAAAATGTCACATGAACACAAAGTTGCTTTCAATTATTTTCATGGTGAAGATGAAGTCTGAAATTATACATTGAAAAAAATATATAACATCACCTGTCTTAATGCCTTCCTGTACCAAGAAAAACACCAAAATATTTTTAAATGAAAAGTGTATATGTCAATTCTTTAATGTCTTAGAAACAACATAATTAGTTTTTAAATATAATACTGTCTCCACTTTCAGTGTTAAAAAAAAAAAAGTGAAGTTCCGGGAAGATGGCGGAGGAGAAGCTGGAATCTGAACAAGCTCTCGCATAGAAAGCAGCTTTAGAGTTCCAGTGAACAGTCCTAAGCCAGAGAATCACACCAAGTGTGCCATCACAGGACAGAGAGTTAGACAAGAGAGGGGAAGCCAAGGCAAAAAGAAGCACCGAGTGGTCGCCAGCAGCCGCCACGGCGGCGGCGGCGGCGACAGGGTCGCAAGCGGCAGAGACCACAGCCGGGGGCCATACCTGAGCGCTCACACAGAGAGTCCGGGCCGAAGGAGCCAGACGCAGCTGAGCGGATTCTACTCAACACCAGCAAGAATCAACAAAGAGCGGACATCTTCACCCTGCAGCTTGCAGACCAGAGACGACCCAGGATCCAAGACTCGGCACCAGAGACGACCCAGGATCCAAGACTCGACAAACCTACTGAATCAGAACATCTGCAAACAGGAGCTACACTCAGCATTGTGACAATCTCTGACAGAGAGTTAGACAAGAGAGGGGAAGCCAAGGAAACGCACCAGCTGCCGCTCCGGCGGCGGGGTCGCGGCGGCGACCACCGCCGCGGGAGTCATACCTGAGACACAGAGAGTCGGGGACGAAGGAGCCAGACGCAGCGGACGAGCGGATTCTACTCAACACCAACAAGAACCGACAAGGAGCGAACATCTTCATCCTGCTGTTTGCAGACCAGAGACGACCCAGGATCCAAGACTCGGCGTGAGTACAAGCCCGACATCCTCACTCCTCAGGGAGCAGAGGAGGGAAGGCCACCCCTCCCCCCCCAGCACCGGTGATCTCCATCTTGGATACCGACAAAGCTCGGAGTTGCTGCTAGCTCCAGCTCAGGCCTTGGAATAAAACGAGTCATTTAGCAGGTCACAAGAACTTAACGCCGAAGTGACCTGCCAGACTCAGCTCCATCCAGGGAAAAGTCACCCAGCTCAGGCGCCAGCCATCGGAGTGCCTAGCGTCACTGGGTAACCAGAGCCAGAGGCTGCCCCTCCCTCTAGCAGCCACCACAATCAATTGAAAAACAGAAACCCTGAGAATGGCTCTAGGCTGGGCGCTGTGAGCTCTATCACAAAATAGCCCCAGGGAAAAGCTACTGTTTGTTGAAAGGCCTCAACCCTACCCAGAACCTAGCCTCATAACCACATCCCCCTCTTTTGTGACTCTCAAAGCAGACCACCCTCCCAGAAAACTAACCTGGGAGGGGGATCTCAAAATCTTGGGTAAAGCAGAGCATTTTTCTGCCTCTTCCAACCAACCGACTTAAGAAACCAATCAAGCCACAGGACCTCAAGCTGACCAGAGACTACAACAAGAGACTGGTCGCAGACAAAAGGGAGATACAGGATTCCTCCCACTCCTCCCCCCCCCAAAAAAAAAAAAATCAAAAGACTTTTTTTTCTTTTTTTCTTTTTTTTTTTTTTTTTTTTTCTTCTTCTTCTTTTCTTTTTTTGCTTGTTTTTTGTTTTTTGTTACCTTATATATATATATATATATATATATATATATATATAAATTTTTTCCCTTCTAAAACTTTTATTAATCTTTAATTTTTGCCTCTTCTGAAAAAATAATTGTTTTCCAGTAATTTTTTTTTCTCATCTTATAATTTTTATTTTAGGAATACGTGAATGAGAGTTTTCCTTTCTTTTCTTGTCTTCTTTCTCTTTTTCTTTCATTCTTAATTATCTTTTTGTTTTTTATCTAGCTCTACTGAACTTCTGATCTTTTCTTCTCCCTTTCCCATCCTTAAAGCTTTCCACATCTCCTCTATGTCCCTCCCCTTCTCTGAACATATTCACATTCCTCTCTAAATAGACGGTCTTTTAACCTCTATAATAACATTAATTTTTACGTTTCTATTCTTTTTCTGGTCTCTCTTTATTCCCCTTTCCGTCTCTTCTTTTTCTCTCTCTCTCTACTTGCATCCTACCCAACCCATTTCCTGCACTGTGATTAGGACATAGTTAACTCTCCCTGTGCCTCCCCACACCAATCTATTCCTATTTTTTACCCACATCTCTCCCTAATCTTAATAATTTCTGGTTTTCCAAATTCTTTTCTGCGGTTCGAAGTCCTTTAACATATAGTCATTTGATGTTGAATAGATGTATCTGTTGAACTAGATTGTATCTGTAGACTATTGACTGTACAAATGCAAACTTTGGTTGATGGTTGCCTTAAGATAGTGTTCTAGCACAAAACTGGTGCAATCTGTATCTCAAATGGGCCGAGTAAGCCGGAAAAACACAAGAAAAATGGCAAATTCGGGTATCTCAATTCCCAACCTTGATAATCAGGGATTAGAACAGATAAAGAATAATCCAGAGGAGAGTTCCCAAATAGCTCTACAAACACTACTAGCAAACATGATAAATGAGAAGTTTGACAATGTACAAAGGACTCTGTATGAGCGTGATAGGGAGAGAGAGGAGGCATCCCAGAAGTTTATACAGGAACATCATAAGCGTGAGGAAGCTTCTCAAAAACTGATACAGGATTTGCGTGAACAACTTGAGAATACTCAAAGAGAAAGGGAGGAATGGCGTGAGCAGGCAGAGAACACTCAAAGAGAACTGCAGGAATCCCACAGAAGGGAGGAAACTAATCAAAGAGTAATTCACGAATTAAGAGACCAGGTAGAGAATACACAAAGATCACTAAAGACATTCATGGAATCCATTAACAAAGAGCTGAAGGAAGTCAGGGAGACCACAAAGGGAATGCTGAATGGAACCCAACAGAAGGAATGGGAGTCCAAAGAAACCATAACCAATCAACTAAGTGATTTGAGAACAAACACTGAACACCAAATTAAGGAAGTAAAGAAAATCATACAAGACCTAAAACAGAGCTTCAACAAAGAACTTGAAGCCATCAAAGCTGACCAATTAGAAAGAAAAGAGATAAAAAACAAAGTAGAGAGTCTTGACAGCAGGTTAGACCATGCAGAAGATCGAATCTCAGGGATTGAAGACAGCCTAGATATTATAGAGAAAGAACATACAACCATCCAAGACAAGTCCAAGAAATATGATAGGTCTATCCAACACCTGGAAGACACCATCAGAAGGCCCAATCTAAGGATAATGGGTGTAGAGGAGCACCTAGAAACAGAAGTTAATGGTCTAGGAAATTTGTTTAACAGGATCCTAGCAGAGAACTTCCCAAACATACAAAAAGATAGGCCTATTCAGATACAAGAAGCTTTTAGAACCCCAAATAGACCAGACCAGAATAGGACATCCCACCGTCACATTATAATCCACACAGGATCAACCCAGACCAAGGAAAAGATCCTTAAAGCTGTCAAGGAAAAAAGGTTAATCACCTATAAAGGGAAACCAATTAGAATTACCTCAGATTTCTCACCAGAGACAATCAAAGCAAGAAGAGCCTGGAATGATGTATGCCATGCCCTAAAAACAAACAACTATCAACCAAGAATACTGTACCCAGCTAAACTCTCCTTCATAACTGAAGGCCAAATAAAAACCTTCCATAGCAAAGAAAAATTGAAACAATACATCTCCACCAAACCAGCCCTGCAAAAGATTCTTAAAGATGTCCTACACATAGAAAACCAACAAGAACGCAACAAAGGCCAAGAAACTGCACCCAAACTGAGAATCCAAGAGCCTTAGGAAGAACCCAGTTTTCACAGCCCCCAAGAAGGTGGATAACATGGCAGGAACTCCCAAATACCTCTCAGTCCTATCTCTTAATGTTAACGGACTGAACTCTCCAATTAAGCGACATAGACTGTCTAGTTGGATTAAAAAACAAGACCCTTCTATCTGCTGCCTGCAGGAGTCACATCTTGCCCGTAAAAACAAACATATTTTCAAGGTTAAAGGCTGGAACAAAATCTACCAAGCAAACGGCCCTCATAAACAGGCGGGAGTTGCAATCCTAATATCAGATAAAATAGACTTCAAATTAAAATTCGTGAGAAGAGATAAAGAAGGTCGCTACATACTAATTAAAGGATCTCTCCTTCAGGAGGATATTACAATTCTAAATATCTATTCGCCAAACAATGGAGCACCCAAATTTATCAAAGAAACACTACTTTCCCTCAAATCCCAGATAGATCCAAAGACATTAATCGTTGGGGATTTTAACACACCACTCTCCCCACTAGATAGATCAACTCGGCAAAAACTCAACAGAGAAACCGCAGATCTAAACAGCTGCATAGATCAACTAGACTTAACAGACATTTACCGAACATTTCACCCAGCAGCATCAGAATACACGTTCTTCTCAGCAGCACATGGGACGTTTTCTAAAATAGACCACATTTTAGGCCACAAAGCAAACTTGTCTAAATTCAGAAACATTGAAGTTATACCTTGCATTCTCTCTGACCACAAGGGAATAAAATTAGAACTCAACACCAAAAGCCACCAAAGAAAGTCCGGTATCACATGGAGGCTGAACAACACACTGCTGAATCATGAGTGGGTCATGGAAGAGATTAGAAAGGAAATTCAAATGTTCATGCTATTCAACAAAAATGAACACACAAATTACCAGCTCCTCTGGGACACAGCAAAGGCAGTACTCAGAGGCAAGTTTATAGCTCTGAGCTCCTACATCAACAAATTGGAGAGATCGGAAACTAATAATTTAATGACACATCTAAACCTCCTTGAAAAAGAGCAGCAAGATAAACCCCAATCCAGTAGACGGAAAGAAATAATCAAAATTAAATCAGAATTAAATGAATTAGAATCCAAAAAAACTATAGAAAGAATCAACAAAACAAAGAGTTGGTTCTTCGAAAAACTTAACAAAATTGACAGACCCTTAGCAAACCTTATCAGAAAAAGGAGAGAACACACCCAAATTAATAAACTCAGAGATGAGAATGGAAACATCACCACGGAAACAACCAAGATTCAGAACATTATAAGGGAATACTTCTCAAAACTTTATGCTAATAAGTTTGAGAACTTGACAGAAATGGACCTTTTCCTAGCAAATATTGACATGCCAAAACTAAACCAAGATGAGTTAAACCAGCTTAACAGGCCCATATCAAGCATCGAAATAGAAACAGCAATAAGAGACCTCCCAGCTAAGAAAAGTCCAGGACCAGATGGTTTTACAGCGGAATTTTACAAGGCCTTCAAAGCAGAGCTCACACCAATACTCCTCCAACTCTTCAATGAAATTGAAAGAGAAAGCTCACTACCCAACACATTCTATGAAGCCATCATAACCCTCATCCCAAAACCAGGCAGGGACTCATCAAAGAAAGAGAACTATAGACCCATTTCTTTGATGAACATTGATGCAAAACTTCTCAACAAAATTTTGGCCAATCGACTTCAACAATTCATCCAAAAAATCATACACCATGATCAAACAGGATTCATTTCAGGGATGCAAAGCTGGTTCAATATACGCAAATCAATTAATATTATTCATCACATCAACAGGAGCAAGAATAAGAACCACATGGTTATCTCAATAGATGCAGAAAAAGCATTTGACAAGATCCAACACCCCTTTATGATGAAGGTTCTGGAAAAATTAGGAATCCATGGAACATTCCTCAATATAATAAAGGCTGTATATGACAAACCTACAGCCAGCATTATACTCAATGGTGAAAAACTAAAGCCATTTCCTCTTAACTCAGGAACAAGACAAGGATGCCCACTCTCTCCACTTCTCTTCAATCTAGTATTAGAATGCCTAGCTACAGCAATAAGACAAGATGCAGACATCAAGGGGATCCAAATAGGGAAAGAAGAAATAAAACTCTCCCTCTTTGCAGATGACATGATCTTGTATTTAAAGAATCCCATAGACTCCACTCCCAAATTACTCAAGCTGATTCAAAACTTTGGCAAAGTAGCAGGTTATAAAATTAACCCCCAAAAATCAATGGCTTTTCTATATGCCAACAATGAGAAAAGTGTGGCTGAAATTAGGAAAGCAACTCCATTTGTAATAGCCCCACAAAAAATAAAATACCTAGGAATTAACTTAACCAAAGAAGTGAAGGACCTCTATGATGAAAACTTTAAAATCTTGAAAAAGGAAATCAACACAGAACTTAAAAAATGGCAAAACCTCCCATGCTCCTGGATTGGCAAGATTAACATCGTGAAAATGGCAATACTTCCCAAGGCTATCTACAAATTCAACGCGATACCTATCAAAATTCCACCCTCATTCTTCAAGGAAATAGAGGAGGCAATCCAAAAATTCATATGGAACAATAAAAGACCCTGAATAGCAAAAACGCTCCTCAACGGAAAGAACACTGCTGGAGGAATATCAATACCAAATTTCAAACTCTACTATAAAGCCATAGTAATCAAAACAGCTTGGTATTGGCATAAGAACAGACCTCAGGACCAATGGAATAGAATTGAAAACCCAGAAATGAACCTACAGACCTATAGCCACCTAATCTTCGATAAGGAAGCTAAAACAATAGAATGGAAGAAAGACAGCCTCTTCAGTAAATGGTGCTGGCAAAATTGGTTAACTACATGTAGAAAACTAAAGCTAGATCCTTATATATCACCCTGCACCAGAATCAACTCCAAATGGATCAAAGACCTTGAACTCAAAGCAGACACTCTGAAAACATTACAGGATGGAATAGGAGAAACCCTAGGTCTCCTTGGCTCAGGTCGAAATTTTCTGAATAGAGACCCGGAAGCACGACAAATCAAAGAAAGGTTGGACAAATGGGATTGCATAAGATTGCAGAGCTTCTGCAGGGCAAATGACATAGCTGGCAAGATCAATAGAAAACCCACCGATTGGGAGAAGATCTTTACTAGCCATACAACGGACAAGGGTCTCATATCTAAAATATACTTGGAACTCAAAAAATTAAACCACCCAACAACAAATCCTCAAAGAAACAACTGCCCAATAAATAAGTGGGCGAAAGACTTAAAGAGAAGCTTCTCTGAAGAAGAAAGAAGGATGGCCAATAGACACATGAAGAAATGTTCAACATCCCTAGCCATAAAAGAAATGCAAATCAAAACAACATTGAGATATCACCTCACTCCAGTTAGAACAGCAAAAATCAAGAACTCCAATAACAACAGATGCTGGAGGGGATGTGGACAGAAAGGAACCCTACTTCATTGTTGGTGGGAATGTAAACTTGTTCAACCACTTTGGAAAGCAGTATGGAGGTTCCTCAAAAGACTTCACATAGATCTCCCCTATGATCCAGCAATCCCACTTTTGGGCATTTACCCAAATGTTTACAAACAAGACCACACTAAAGCTACCAGCACAACTATGTTTATTGCAGCATTATTTACCATAGCTAAGATATGGAACCAACCCAGATGCCCCTCAGTAGATGAATGGATCAAGAAAATGTGGTATATATACACAATGGAATTCTATGCCTCCATCAGAAAGAATGACATTTCCCCATTTGTTAGGAAATGGAAAGGTTTGGAAAAAATTATATTAAGTGAAGTAAGCCAGGCCCAAAGAAGCATAGGTCCCATGGTTTCCCTTATTTGCAATATCTAGTATAGGTATGAGTCAAGCCGAAAAGGTCAGATAATGTGATGCTAGGAAAATGAACCCTTAAATATGTATTTTAATGTTTTCGTTTCTTTCATGCATGTATTTCTAATGCATTTATAAGATTATTTCTTTGTTGCTTTGTATGTCCCTCCCCCACAGTGTAACCCCCGTTTTCACTATATTTGATGTCAGTATAACATGTGGAGTAGATGGGGACAAACAAGTCGTTTAAGGATTCAGGTGGAC
Source organism: Dipodomys merriami (assembly GCF_024711535.1). Classification (NCBI taxonomy): domain Eukaryota; kingdom Metazoa; phylum Chordata; class Mammalia; order Rodentia; family Heteromyidae; genus Dipodomys; species Dipodomys merriami. The sequence goes on along the minus strand of NW_027205604.1, from coordinate 6,205,978 downwards.
CTGTTGCAACAATGAGAAGTACAAAATGTCATGTCAAAACCAGCTTTACAATGCCGGTGTGGGGGGGGGGAGGGGGGTATAATTGGGTGGGGGGAGGGGGGTAAAATTGGGTGGGGGGAGGGGGGAGGCGGGGAAGGGAAGTGAAGGGCAAACAAAGGAGGAGGCTGCAATGCTTGGTAAGAAATGTATCCATTATCCTGCCCATGTAATTGTAGCCCCTTTGTACAGTATGTTCTCAAATAAAATAAAATACAATTTAAAAAAAAAATAAAATAAAATAAAATAAAATCAAAAAAAAAAAAAAAAAAAAAAGTCTGTTGATGCCAGACATAGGCTGTTGTCTCAGACGATCAAGCCAATCTGGGCAGAAATTCTCCAAGATTCTATCTCCAGTTCACCATCAAAAAGCTACAAGTGAGCCTGGTGCTGGTGGTTCACATCTGTAATCCTAGCTACTCAAGAGGGTCAGATCTGAGGATCAGGGTTCAAAGCCAGCCCAGGCAGGAAAGTACGTGAGACTCTTATCCTGAATAAACTATTCAGAATAAAAAAAAAAAGTGGCACTAAGGCTCAAGTAGCAGAGCATTACCTTGAGCAAAAGAAGTTCAGGGACAGTGCCCAGGCCCAGAGTTCAAGCCCTAGAACTGGTCAAAATTAAAGCTAGAAGTGGAGATATGGCTCAAGTGCTAGAACACCAACCTTGAACAATAAAAAAGAAAAAAGGAAAAAAAAGGTGAGAACAAGAGAGCTTGAGTTCAAGCCCCAGTACTAGAACAGAAAGAGGGCAGGGGAATAATGATGTGGTCAAGTGTAAGAAACTGGAATTTGCTCCAATTAAGTCTAAATAGCCTGGCACGGTGGCTCATGCCTGTAATACTAGCTACTAAGGAGGCTGAGATCTGAGGCTCATGGTTAAAAACCAGCCCCAGCAGGAAAGTCTGTGAGACTCTTGTCTCCAATAAACCACCAGAAAACCGGAAGTGGTGCTGTGACTTAAGTGGTAGAGCATTTGACTTGAGCTAAAGATCTGAGGGACAGCACCCAGGCCCAGAATTCAAGCCTAAGACTGACAAAAAAAAAAAAAAAGTCCAAATAGAGTAATTCACTTTATCATTCAGGAAATCACTAACCTTGCTGAACCTCATGCAAGGGCTTTGCTCAAGTTAGTCCAGATGTGTGCCTATAATTGCCCATGGGCCATACATACCCTACGTGCTACCTGCTTTATAAATGTCCATTTATTTTAACATGTTCACATTTATTCCTTGCATATTGTTAATGGCTTCTGTTTACTGTATTGCAATGAAAGAGTTGAGTGGTTTTGCAACAAAGACTAACCTTAAGGTTGACCAAGCCTAATAAGTTTGGCCCTTACAAAAATTTTTAGGTTTATAGATTTTAATTTGACAACATGTGGTTTCTGTTATCTGTATTCTCCTTATGAAATAATCTGTGCTAATATCACAAATATTTCTCCCATGTTTTTCTCCAGGAGTATTTGAATTCAAGTTAGTTCTGTGTATAGTTTGAGACAAGAATTGAGTTTCACTTGTTTTGATGCATGAATTTTCACTTTATGGAAAATATTTTGGTTACTTACTGTGCTGCATTGACACTTTCTATTCTGTTCTGCTAATTTCTATGGCTTGACAATGGCTACTGTACAATTATGTAAATATCTGAAATCAGGTAAGTTGTACAATTTTGTCAGAATTGTTCTATTGTCAGAATTGTTCTAATCAGTGGAAGTCATTTGATTTGATAAACTTGTCAGATTATAAAAATCACTATAAATATATTTTAATTGACAAATCATATATGTATATGTGTGTTGTGTTTAACATATTGGTTTGATAAATGTAGGTATTGGGTAAAATAAGCTTAAACAAACTTGTTACATTTTTAATGGGAAATGCATGAAATTTACAGATCAATTAGGAGAGATCTGATAGCTCAACAATACTGATTGTTTCTGTGTGTGTGTGTGTGTGTGTGTGTGTGTTTGGCAATTATAAATGGAATTATTTTCCAGATGTTCTTTTCAATCTACTGTTGGTCATTTTTGTACGTTCTTTTTACATCCTGTTACATTGATAAAAGTGCTTATCAGCTCTAGAAGATTTTTGGTGGATCGTTAGGGACTTTTAAGTATAAGATGGTATCATCTGCAAATAAAGAAAATCTGACTTCTTCCTTCTCAATTTGAACCTCTCTTATTCCTTTCTCCTGCCTATTACTCTACTAAAAAATCCTCTACTATATTGACTAAGGGTGGGGAGAGTGGACATCCTTGTCTCATTCTAACTTTAAAGGAAATGGTTGTACTTCTTTACAACTATCATTCCTTATTTAGAATTTTGTTTTGATATTATCACCTCAACTTTCTCTTTAAAATAAGTTTTTTATTGTGAAAATACTGTACAGAGGGGTTACAGTTACATGAGCAAGGTAATGAGTACATTTCTTATCAAGCATTATTGCCTCCTCCTTTGTTTTTCCCCTACCATCTCCTCCCTCTCACCTCCTCAACTACACTCCCCCCTCACACTACCCCCACACACCCCCGTCAACTTTCTTATAATTAAGTTTTACATGATATTTTTTTCAGTCCTTTGCTTTTAATCACCCTCTATATTGATACTTTAGGTTGGGCCCTTACAACGCATACAAGGTTGAGTCTTTTTGTTTTCATTTTATTGTCAAGGTGATGTACAGAGCGGTTAAAGTTACATAAGTAAGGTAGTGAGTACATTTCTTGTCCAACTTTTTACCCCCTTCCTCATTTTTCTCCCTCTTTTCCTACCCCTTCCCCCAAGTTGTATAGATCATTTCCAACATATTGTAGGTTAAGTCTTTTTTTAATCTGTCAACTTCTGCTTGTTAGTGATATATAAGAATAACCTGAATTTAATATAGTTACAAATATTGTTTAACCTTTACTATCTTACTATTTGTATTCTATATTTCCCATATGTTCCCATTTTCCCTTTGTTCATGACTTCTTTCACATGATCTAAAAATCTTCAAGGAATATATTATTTTCATAATTGGAATATGAGCTATGGTTTGTCTGTTTAATACTTTTAGTGGCTATGGTTTGATTTACCGTAGTTCACAATATGACATTAACTACCCTTCAGTTTGGGCTTTAGTTTTTGTTGTTGTTGTTATTGTCAGTGTTGTTTGTTTGTTTCATGGGGCTTGAACTCAGGGCCTTATCCTCTCACTAGCCCTTTTCACTCAAGGTTGGTACTCTACCCCATTGAGCCACACCTCTACTTCTGGCTTTTTTGGTGGTTAATTAAAGATAAGAGTCTTGAAGAATTTTCTGCCTGGACTACCTTTTGGCTTCAGTCCTCAGATCTAAGCCTCCTGAGTAAGAAGAATGACAGGTGTATCCTTCCAACACTCAACAACAGTTCTAGTTTTATCTCCATACTTCTTGCTCTACTACAATTTAAAAAGTCACTATCCACTGCTAAGCCTATTCTTCTCACTTACCTATCCAATTGGCATGAACTCTTAGAGACATTTATGCTTTAGCCTTTCCAAACTGTTTCCCCCACTATATTCCTATTATTTTCAGTGAAAGATGCATTGCAATTACTCCTTCCTGGGAGGACATGAAAATTACTCCTTTTAAACAATAGAGTCTGTTGACAGACTTGTCATGACTGTAATTCAGCAGTGAACCTCTGCACTAGAACTGAGAGTTTGGGAACTTTTTCCTCACCTTCATTATTTTGTGGTCCTATCACCATACATTATTTTGCATGAGACAATATCTTATATGTTTCAAAGAACATCTACATTCATTGTCTCAATAATCTTCACACTAACTTATAAAGAAAATAGATCAGATTGCAACATGTCCAGGTATAGGTAAGAAAATTATTCCCCACATTTGTGCAATAAGTAGTGTTAGGGTGAGCATTCAATTTTCAAATGTTAGGACTGGCAAGGTGGCTCAAGTGGTAGAGTGCTAGCCTTGAGCTGAAGAGCTGAGGGACAGCTCCCAGTGCCAATAGCTGCATTATTTTCTGCTAAATTATTTATTTGGGTTTTTAAAATATTTTATTGTAAAGATACTGTACAAAGGGGTTACAGTTACATGAGTAAGGTAATGAGTACATTTCCTATCAAGCACTGTTATTCCTTCCATTTTTTCCCCTATCTCTTCCCTCCTCACCTCACCAACTCCACACACACACACACACACACACACACACAAACACACACACACACACACACACACACACACCTCCAGCCAAGTTGTAAAGTTCGTTTTCAACATAGTGTTTTGTATATATCAATGTTACAATGGGTCAACCTGTATCCTTGTTTCAGCATTTTCTTATTTCCCTTCCTCTCCCAATGAGAAAAATGTATTGGCTTCCCTTGTAGTATAGAAGTTAGGAGATGATAAATTATTTGTTTTTATGATTATGTCTTGATTAAACAGAAATTACAGAAACATTTCCAAACCAAATTAAGCCATATGAAACCAACTGATCATTGCAAAAACACACAAAGTAATAATCACTGTAAAAGTAGGTGGAACATAGAAAATAAAATCCAATGACATAGTACTAACAAATATTCTTATATGCAATGACATGTCTCCCACTCTCTTCAGGATTGTAAAAGTTATTTAAAGCAAACTCAGACACAAGCAATGCTGAGGTCTGTCTTTAAAACCAACCTTACTATTCCAGATTTCTTGTAGGAAGAACATGGTATCAAACATGGTACACAACAGTTTCAAGCACAGAAAGACTGTGCATGTTCAAGGAAAATTGAACTTCTTAGCATACCATCTAGATGCTCCCATATAATAATTAAGTGTTTTCAGATTGGTCACTCAGATATTATACTTCCTTAGCATGCACATGTCATAAACAATATGTCTTTTCACCAGAAATGCAGTGTAGGTGTCATTTCATTAGCAGACCAGGAAGAGTCACAGTCTTCACAGTGAAAAGATTCATCTGAATTTGACTCATTAACCATTAGTTACAAATATTTATGTTGTAAAGCTGTTCACACAACTAATGCTCAGACCATCAATAATTTATGTAGCAGTCATTGTCTTTACCCTGTTATTTTTTTAATTTCCTTACTGTAATATGGTTACTTGAAACTGTGTAAAAGGAAACATTGTGTCTTTCTTTCTGGAGGCACAGAGTGAGAACTCAGGGCCTTGTACCCCATTAAGCCACACATCCAGATTTTCTTTTTGTGTTATGTTACTTGGGAAGTTAAGTCTTTCTTACTTTGCCCAGGTCCATGTCTGAACTTAAGTCCTCCTATCTACAGTCTTATGCATAATCGGGGTCGCAAGTACAAACCACAATAACAAACAGGTTTATTGGTTGATATGGGGTCTTACTAATACTTTGCCTAGCCAGACCTTGAACTGAGATCCTCCCAACCTCTGCCACTTTAAGCAGCTGGTATTACAGGCATGATCCTTCACACCCAGTAGCCTTTTTTTTTTTTAAATTGTTAAGGTTACCAGTTATTTAAGCATCAACCCTAAAGTCAGTATTGTTCAAGGGAAACATTAATGGTAAATGAAGAATTTCAATGATAAGTTCTTCAATTATAATGACAGGCAGAAATCTGTGGCTTGCCAAGGTCACACCTTAGTAGTAGAGCCAGTTGTACAATTCAAATCTCCAAATGCTGAGAATAGAGACTTGCTTCTGCAAACATGATAAACTTTCTCAATTCTGCTGTCATTTTAAAGCCCAAATTTCATCCTGCTTATAAGTGTGACTAGATATTACACTACAAAAAGCCAAAAGAATCCTATAAAGTTTTTCTTTGGATAGAAATACCAAAAGCTTTCTGATTTTCATTGGTAACACTGAACACTTCTTTGTGTTGAGAAGCCCCTTCCCTATTAAAACCCAAACCTCTGCTAAAATAGAATAGCTTTTGTTGTTACTTTATTTATTTATTTATTGGAGCTAGGAGAAGGTGTTATAAAACCAAGTTAAATACACCTATTTCACTAATTTACATAAAAATCTACCTTGGTTGCATATCAGAGAAAGAAAGAGAATATGCATAAATAAAATGTCAGTTGAGGTCAAGTGACAAGTTCAAGGTAATAACTTCTCTTCAATCAGAAGAAAGCTATTAAGTTATGTCCTCTGGAAATTCTGAGACCTGTAAGGAAAGAAAAAAGTTTCGGGAACTTTCTTATGAAGGCACAAGCCCAAAATGATAAGAATAAAGGCCAAAGGAAAGGAAAGCAAAGGAAATGTACCTAGCCATAATAAAAAATCTATGCCTCTCTCTTCCTCTCTGTCTCTGTCTCTGTCTCTCTCTCAGAACATCTGACCTTTATAAAATATTGCAAGGAATAAGTTTCATTTATTAAACATTTTCTTTAAAAAAGTCAATATCCTCCCCAAAGGAATGTAGTTCCATAAGTTGTGAAGCTCATGTCATTTTCCCACGTGATATTATGATAGTGCATAGGTGAATGATGATGACATAAAGAAAATCATGTAGGCTAATGGAAACTTAAAAGAAATCCAAATATTGTAAGAAGAAGATTGTATGATTAATTTTAAAATCAAAGACATATACATTTTTCTAATTTGGGAAAGGGAAGGGAAATAACAAAATTCTGAAATAAGGATACAGGTTGACCCATTGTAACAATGAGATGTACAAGACACTATGTTGAAAACAAACTTTACAATTTGGCAGGGGGGGGAGGGAAGAGTTGGAGAGGTAGGCAGGAAAGGGATGGTAGGGGAAAATCAAAGGAGGAGGTAACAATGCTCAATAGGAAATGTACTCATTACCTTACTCATATAACTGTAACCCCTCTGTACAGTATTTTTACAGTACAAAATATATACAAAAAATGGACCTCTCAAGCATGGTCTTAGTACAGGAGGTCCCTACAAGGCACCACAGCTGACAAGGGAAAGAAAACACAAGTGATTCAGGAAGAACAAACAAGAATCAGGTCTGAGACAACCTCATTCTCTACCAGAGGGAATGAGAATTAGCATTCTGTAAAGTGGGGCTATTAGCTTCAGACATTAAACTTTCCCAGATTCAAGCATCTTTGGAGCCAGGTACACTCCATTATTATTATTGTTGTTCTGTTCTTGTTGGTGTCCTTGTTGTTATTATTATATCTTTAAGTACTTGCACAAAGGAATTTCAATTCAACATGTCAGTTCCTACATCCTGATCAATCCCATCCCTTCCATCAATCTCTCCCATCTCTCCTAACCCCAACCTCTTAATTTTCTTAGTTCCATTTTCACATATATTCATCAAATATTATGACTATATTCTTCCTTTCTTCATTTGTCTATTCCCTTTTCCTAAACCTCACCCCCCACCTCATCCTGACACCTCAAGAATCAGCTTCCTGGTATTCATTTTGTAAAACTATAAGTTAATTGTTCAAAGGAGTTACACCATTGGATTTCTCCTCTGTATGTACCACATTTTAGTTAATATATTTATGTACATGTGCATAAGATCCTGTGTAAGCTTACACATATTTATAAATTAGACCTAACTTCCACACTTGAGAGAAAACATGAATCCCCTGTCTGTCTGAACCTGACTTACTTCACTTAAAACATAATTTTTCCATTTATCTTCAAATGACCTAATATCATTCTTCCTGATACATGAGTAAAATACCATCATATGTACACATATATACACATATATTAAACATATACATATGTACAGTTTCTTGTTCCAGTCATCCATTGAAGGACATCTAGTCTATTTCTGTACCTTGGTTATGGTAAATAGTGCAGCAAATGAACATGGTTCTGCAAATTGGAGCCAGATAGTCTTGTCAAAGAGGTCTAGCAAATTGAGTAAAAAAAAAATCTGTCTTCAAAGAGAGGGAAGAATACAGAGGCACCATGAAAAGGAGCCATCATGCCAGCCTGTGAGGAGTAAGAGGTGGGAGCAGAGCTGCAACAGAGCAGGTAACTTTCAGGCTCTGGGTCTAGTTCTGAATAGGAACAGTGAGACTCAACTTATCATTTAAGCTCTCCGTATTAGAGCTGTCCTAACAAATTACCATGAAACCAGAAAGAACAGAAATCCATGCTCCCACTGCTCTGGGGGTCAGAACTCTGAACAGTGTTACCAGTCTAGAGTCTTTGTGGTGGCCACACTCCATCTGGAGTTTGCAGCAGAAGAGAAACAGTTCCTTTCTTCTTGAAGCATATTGAAACTTCCTGCATTGCTAGCTTGTGGCTATTCCAAACATCTGAAATGAAGAACGATCCAGAAGCAAGAACTTTGTGAACTCTCTCATGAAACTATGGTAGAAAGTTTTACAACACCAAACTTTGTTTTATACACAAAGTTATTAAAATTACTGTAGAAAATTAACTTCAGTCTGTATTTGTAAGTTGCACATAAAATATAAATAAATTTCATGTTTAGAGTTGAATCCCATCCCCAAGCTACTTCATTTTATATCTATATATATAGATATATATAATATTATGCAAGTTATATATTGTGTATTATGTTCTATATATTATGTATTATATATGTATTATATATTATATGTATTATGTATTATATATATTATATATAACTACTGCTTTATATATACACACACAATTATTCTAAAATCTGAAGAAAAAAAAATCTGAAATACCTCAAATCTCACACCTTTCAGATTAGGAATTTTCACAGTAGTATGTCAGATATAAAGTCAAATGACATAAATTAAGAGAGGAAATGGGGGAATACAGTAATAATATTTAATGCACAGCCTATGAAACTAGATTGAAGGGAGGGTTTGAGTTTGAAGGAGTGGGAAGAATGATAAAAGGACTGAGATTGATCAAGTTGCATTGAATTTATAAAGTAACATGTTGAAAGGTAACCCTTTTGTGCAACTTCTTAAAGATAATTAAATTAAAATGTTTTAAAGCCACATGACAACTACCACTGGGAAATGTCTTTAAGAGTTCAGAGGTAAGACAGATTACATTGCTGAGTTTCAACCAGAGAGAGAGAGAGAGAGAGAGAGAGAGAGAGAGAGAGAGAGAGAGAGAGAGAGAGAGAGAGAGAGAGAGATCAAAACTGAATCCTAACAGGCAAGTTGAGCTTAAATAGCATTACTTCAACAAAAATGCAATCAATAGTCAAGCTGGGCCAAAAGCCAAAGACTGAGTACAAAATTAATGCATGCTGAAACTAGAAGCAGTAGCTGTAGAGACAATCTCCAGCTACACAGAAGTCAGGACTTTCTTGGCAGTATAGTGGTAAAACTATCAAGTGTGCCAGGATCCTGCCCACAGGACCCTGACATGCTTTCCAAGGCCTTGGGGGGTAAACCAAGTTGTTCAGGCTGTCAGAGAAGTTTTCGTATCGAACACTGATGCCTGGACTGTTTCTTAACTGCCACATGGCATGTTATTATGGTTAGAGAAAGTCCAGTTACATTCCAGCCAGCTTTGTCTAGCTCAGCATATAAACCCCTTTCTCCTACATGAAGCTACAAGGATCCTTTGGTCTTGTTGCTAATCCAATATTTCAGTTTGTCCCTTGGTGCAATCTGAATCTATCCACCTCTTCCTTCCATCTCCCAGGATCTTATTCTTTCAAAGTTAGTTCTTGTGCAAGAAAATTTTTTTTTCCAAAATAAGTCAGACATGGGCTGGGAAGGTGGCTCAGTGGTAGAGTGCTTGCCTTGCATGTCTGAGGCCCTGGATTCGATTCTTCAGCACCACATAAGCAGAAAAAGCCAGAAGTAGCGCTGTGGCTCAAGTGGTAGAGGGCTAATCTTGAGCTGAAGAGCTGAGGGACAGTGCCCAGGCCCAGAGTTCAGGCCCACAACCGACAAAAAAAAAAAAGTCAGAACTAAACAGACCTGGATATGAGGCCCTGATTATTCTCTAATAAAATGTAGATATATAACATTCAACTCCTGCTAAACATGATATGCCACATCCTTTCTAGTCTTACAGGTCATATTAGAGGTGGAGAGAGCAGAATGAATTATCTCATGTGTATGCAATGTGCTTTTCTTCTGAGAACATTTTTTTATCCTCAGACATAAGCAAATGACAGTTTACCCAAGTACATTTCAGCCATCCTCATGAGACAGGATCCATTGATTATTAAACCAGAATGAAATATAGCACTGTTGGGGGAGGGGGGGCGTGCTCACACGCGCATGTGTGCACACACACCAAGTTTACTTGGTGCTTGAACTCAGGACTGTACACTGAATGCTTTTAAGCTTTTTGAGCTTTTATTTTCTCAAGGCTAGCACTTGAGCCACAGCCTCACTTCAGCTTTTTAGTGGTTAATTGGAGATAACAGTCTCAGATCTTGGCCTCCTGAATTACTTGGATTAAAGGCATTTGCCACCAGTGCCTGCCTAGTATAGCACCTTTTGAGACTGGACAGTTCCTTACTTTTTTTCTTTCTTTCTTTCTTTCTTTTTTTTTTTTTTTTTGCTAGTTATGGAGCCTGAACTCTGGGCTTGGGCGCTGTCCTCCAGCTCAAGGTTAGTACTCTACCACTTGAGCCACAGCGCCACTTCTGGCTTTTTCTGCTTATGTGGTGCTGAGGAATCGAACCCAGGGCCTCATGCATTCAAGGCAAGCACTCTACCACAGAGCCACCTTCCCAGCCCCAGTTCCTTACTTTCTGCATTGAAAAGTGGTGAGAAATTTTTGAAAAATGACATATCTCAGATATGGGGTGTGTGTGTGTGTGTGTGTGTGTGTGTGTGTGTGTGTGTGTGTGTGTGTGTGTGTGTGTGTGTGTGTGTGTGTGTGTGTGTGTGTGTGTGTGTGTGTGTGTGTGTGTGTGTGTGTGTGTTGTTATTGGGGTTTGAACTCAAGTGTATGAGCTCTTGTTTGGCTTTTTTGCTCAAGGCTGGTACTCTACCACTTGAGCCACAGCTCCACTCCTGGTTTTTTGATGATTAATTGGAGATAAGAGTCTCACAGTCTTTTCTGCCTGGTCTGTCTTCAAACTGTGATCCTCAGATCTCAGCCTCCCAAGTATCTAGCATTACAGGCTTCAGCTACAAGTACCCAGTTCAAAAATAATATTATGTAAAAGAAAAACTGCTCAAGAACACCCCAAACCATGGGGCTGGGAAGATGACTCAGTGGTAGAGTGCTTGCTTTGCATGCCTGAGGCCCTGGGTTCGATTCCTCAGCATCACATAAGCAAAAAGAAAAAAGCCGGAGGTGAAGCTGTGGCTCAAGTGGTAGAGCGCTAGCCTTGAGCTGAAGAGCGAGGGACAGCACCCAGGCCCAGTGTTCAGGCCCCATGACCTGACCCCCCCCAAAAAAAAAAAGAACACCCCAAACCAATCTGCTCACAGTATAAATAGTTCATTTACAAGGAAATTTATAGTGGAATATTATTTCAAGAGAAATATTAAGTAAGATTATGGTTTACTCTTATAAGTATGTCATAATCCTTCAGGCCTTCTGATATGATTTTAAAATATGATAAACAAATAGAGGAAGTACAGAAGGCAGTCATAATATTCAATGCATGTCCTCAAAAAATTGAAAAGAGAGCCAGGGTTGAGAGAGGAGGAGAATGATAAAAAACAGTAACATTGTACTTAAAAACTAATGTGTTGAATGGTAACCCCTTTGTGCAACTACTTAAAGAAAAGTATAATTAAAATAAATAAAATTTCCATAAACTGAAAACTAAAGATCAGAACTCTGGAAAAAAATACATACCTCTCCATTCATTCATGGACCACATATATTTTTTTCCTGAGCATTAGAAAGTAAAAGGAATTGTAGCTGAACCCACAATTCTACTTGAATAATCTAGCTTATTTGAGAAGTCAGTCTTAATGTCGCAGCTGGGCTGTTAAGGCATTACTAGGCTCACATCTCTGAGAGTCAGTAGGAGAACTCCTGGAAATAGGTACCATCTTTCTTTCACAACAATGCTCTTGGAGAATTGGAATGTTGTCCTTAAAATTAATGACTGTAAGTCTATTTGTGAGAACCAGTTGGATGCATGTTTCTCCTATAAGCAAGAGCCAGTATACCCAAACTGGCAAACTGATTTATATTTTTAGTTACATAAAACTTTCAGACACAGAAGTGGAATCCAAGAAAAAGTATATTATTATAAGCCTCAAATTTCCTGGATGTTTTATTGAATGCAGTATAATGTGTAATGCATATATTTACTAATGGTCTCTTGGTAATACAGAAATTATACTCATTTCTCTGAACTGTCCCCTAGTGACTAACTTCCTTCTAGGGCATTTTGGCTGCTACAGAGTAGAAAATGGTAACTAGGGAATTTGAATAAGCTGTCAAAATTCTTCAATATTAAAGACAACAAATAAGGCACAGTAAGGCCCTTCCTGAAGGGACTGAGACTCAACCACATTTGGAAACAGAAAAATTCAGAAGTACAAACTTGGTGTTCCCCTGAGAAGGAGTAAAGATGAAAGGATAAAAATTTATCATTTAGTAATTATTTATTCATTATCATCTAAAGGATGAAGGAAAGTAGGCAAAATTGTAGTAGAGATAACTGAAGTCTTCAGAATTCTAAAGCTCTATGGTACAGGACAAATCATTCTCTTCTCAGCCTCTAGATTATTTTCTCATCATCTCCAAGTTCTATACCACCCTCCTCCTTCCTGCCTCTGATGCAACCACATCAATGATGAGCCCAGAAATTTCCAACAACTGTTTGAAAAGAACAGAATCACACACAAGTAGTCATGAAATTAAAATTTGGTGCTGGACATGATAAATTATACAGGACTCTGTGCATTCACACGGGGAGACCAAAGTAGGATATTCTCAGGACAGGATTACCAAGGCTCAATAGCTATGTGCATATGATCATATAAAGTAATAGTTATGAAAAATGAACTCTAAGAAATGGAAAGAAGAGGATTTTTATTATTTTTGTTTTGTTTTTTTTCTTGTATGTAAGTTTTTCTGTTTGGGAGAGAGTAAGGAGGAGGATAGAAATGGTGGGACAAAAAAGGAACGAATACAGCACTGACACTCACTAGACACTATGTTGAAAATGAACTACACAACTTGGGGAGGGGTAGGAGGGGAAAACTAGGAGAAAACCAGGGAAGAGGTGAATGTTCAAAAAGAAATATACTCATAAGCATTGAGGAAGATGGTGGAGGTGCATCTGGGGGCTAACTGAGCTCTCTCCAAGAAACCAAGTTTTAGCATCCCAGTGAATATTCCAAGTCTAGAGGGTCATATCAAGTGAACCATAATTGTACAAAGATTTTATCCAGAAAGAAAAAATACAGATAGCCTGTTTAAGAAGACCATTTTTTCTCACATGATAGTGGCTGCCACAGCTGTGGCAGCAGCCAAGGAAAGCCAGGAAAAAGGCACTATAGTAAGAGTGTTTGTGTGTGTGTGTGGCTTTCCACTCACCTCCAGCAAGAACTGGTTGACCAAGAGTGGAAATCCACATCCTGCTGACCAGACTGACACAGATCAAGGATGGTTTGAAACACAAGAGAAAGCATGAGCACCACGCAAAAGACCTCCTCACTTCTCACAAAACAGCTTCCCACCCAAGAAGAGCACAATCGTTGATCCTGGCAGAGAGGGACAGAGAAGCTACAGATAACTTAGGCCAGGGAAGTTGTGACTGTGACACCATTTTCAACAGGATGAAGGAATCTGACCACTGAGAGACAGCCCCGCCCAGGGAGAGGCACCTTCACCCAGGGAGGGACAGTGTACTCCTGGGGCAGGCACAAGGAAAGGCAACCCTGGCCCTCTGCAGCAAAGAAAGACAAGGGGTACATAGACTCCAATCTTCTAAGGCAAAAGTTTTTCCTGTCTGCTCCAACAAACCAATTTGAGAATCCAACTAAGCTACAAGGAAATCAAAGTCTCCATCAAAAGACTGAATAGGCCAGGCGCTAGTGGCTCATGCCTATAATCCTAGCTACTCAGGAGTCTGAGATCTGAAAATCTCTGTTAAAAGCCAGCCCAGGCAAGAAAGTCCCTGAGACTCTTATCTCCAATAAACAACCAGAAAAATCGGAAGTGGCGTTGTGGATCAAGTGACAGAGCATGAGCCTTGAAATCAAGAGCTGAGGGACAGTGCCCAGGACCAAAGTTGAAGCCAAAGGGAAAAAAAAAAAAAAATGACTGGATAGCAGGTACATCAGGGAGACACAAGGTCTATCAAATAAATTGAAGAATTCTTTCTTTCTTCTTTTTTTCTTCTTTCCTTTCTTTCTTTTTACTATTGTTGCAGTTCTGTTTAGTCTTGGATATACAGCCTGCAGTGGTTAGTAGGCTCCCTTCTTAATTGTGTGAACACTTAATTCATGCTATGATTCTGATTACTCAGTATTACTCAATCTTAGTACTTTTAAATTTAGAATTATTATTTTATACATGTTTATTAATTTTCTTTTTCTCTTTTTCTGAATTTAGGTGCTAGTTTCCTTCTTTCTCCTCCTTTCCTTTTCTATATTCCTCTATTCTTATTTGCCCTTCTCATTATTTATTATATCTCTTAATCTTTCTTTTGAATTTACCCTAACCCATTTTCCTTTTTTTTCCTGATCCTTCATTCCTTTGTTTTCTCTACGGCATTGATCCCTAGATGTGTGTCTGTGATCTAGAATGTATTTGTATCCATTTTGATTGCATCTCAGTGGATTATTATGTTATCCCTTTGGTACAAATTGTTTTATCGCTCACAACAGATTTGTTCACTGGTCACAACTGTATACAATCCCCATTCTTGAACCATGATACTCCTCCCCAAACAAAGAAAAGGACAGGTAGATAGGGGAATACCTATCTATGATTTTGAACCTCTACAGTGTGTGCAATTACAGGGCTCTGGATTGGTTTTTATCTTAAAATTGTATTCTGTTGTAGTTTTGGATTAACTTTTGTATCCAAAAAGGACAGGTAAAGAGAAAATACCTATCTACAATCTTGAACCTCTAAAGTCTGTGCACTACAGGGATTTGCGTTTGTTCTTGTCATAAAATTGTGTTCTGTTGTGGTATTGGATTTGCTTTCATTATCAAATGAGCAGAACATGCCATAGAAATACAAGAAAAATGTCAAGTAGGGAACCTCAACTCCCACTCAAAATTAAGAAGCAACAAAGCAGTAAGTGAAAAACCTAGAGGATAGTTCTCAAGATTCACTACAAACACTACTGGTAAATAGGCTGACTGAAAAGATTGAAAGACTGTACATGGCTATGCATGAGCATGATGAGACTAAACAAAGATTGATAGAGGAATTCATGGAATTCACAAACAAAAAACTGAATGAATTCCAACAGAAGGAAAGGGATTCCAGTGAAAATGTAGTAACTCAGCTAAAGGATTTGAGAGAGAACACTGAAAATCACATCAAGGAGATAAAGAAGTCCATACAAGCTCTAAAACAAAGCTTCAACAAAGAAATTGAAGCCATAAAAAATGACCAATTAGAAGGCATGGAAATACAAAACAAATCTTGAGAATAGCTTTGATGCTGAAGAAGTTAGAATCTCTGGAATTGAAGATAGTCTAGACTTTATAGAAAAAGAATGGACAATTGTTTTTTAAAATTCCAAGAAACAAGAAATATCCCTAGGAAATGGTGCTGTGGCTCAAGCACTCACCTTGAGCTGAAGAGCGTAGGAACAGAGCCCAAGCCCAAAGTTCAAGCCTCACCACCAACAAAAAAAGAAGGCATAATTTAAAGCTAACATGTATTAAGGAGGGCCTAGGAAGGAAGCCAAAAGGGTATGAAATATCCTAGCAGAGAAATTCCAAGACATCCAAAAGGATAGGTCCATTCAGATACAAGAAACCTTTAGAATCCCACACAGACCAGAACAGAACAGAACATCCCACTGACACATTGCAATCCACACAGGATCAATAGAGAGGATCCTTAAAGCTGTCAGGGGAAAAAAATCAATTACTTATAAAGGAAAACTAATCTGAATAACTACAGAGTTCTGGGTAGAAACCATGAAAGCAAGGAAAGCCTGGAATGAGGTATGCCGTGACTTAAAATAACTACCAACCAAGAATAGTATACCCAGCTAAGCTCTCTTTTATAACTGAGGGGAAAACTAAGATCTTCCACAGCAAGGAAAAATTGAAACAATAGATCTCCATCAAAAAAGCATTACAGAAAATACTCAAAAACATTCTACACATAGAAAATCAACAAGAACTGATATTGGCAGAGAAACAGCCCCTAAACATAGAACTAGATAGTTATAGTAAGAATTGTGAAGGCACAGCCCCTAAGAAGTTGGATAACATGGCAGGAACAACCAAATCTCTCAATCCTAAATCTCAGTACTAATGGGCTTAACTGTCCAACTAAATGACATAGATTGACTAATTGGATCAAAAAGCAAGATCCATCTATCTGTTGTATTCAAGAGACATACCTTGCCCACAAAAACATATCCTGAAAGTGAAAGGCTGGATTAAAATCTATAAGGATAATGTCCCCAATAAGCAGGCTGGAGTTGTAATCATAACATCAGATAGAAATAGATAACTAAAAATTAGTTAGAGGAGACAAAGAAAGGGTATTATATACTAACCTAGGAATCTCTGCTGCAGAAGATATAACAATTCTAAATATCTATACGCCAAATGCTGGAGCACCCAAATTCATCAAATACTATTTACCCAAAAAGCACACATAGCTCTAAACACATTGATTGTTTGTAATTTTAATAGACCACTGTCGTCTCTGGACAGATCAACCCAGTAAAAACTCAACAGAGAAACCTCAGAAGTAAACAAATGCATAGACCAACTAGACTTAACAGACATCTACATAAAAGCATCAGAATGTATGGTTTTCTCAGCAGCACATGGAACATTCTTAGAATAGGTCACATTTTGAATCACAAAGCAAATCTGTGAAAATTCACACATGGTTGAATAACACATAGATCACTGAAGAGATCTGAAAGGAAATTCAAATGTTTATGATATTTAACAAAAATGAACACACAAAATACCAGCTCCTCTGGGACACAAAAAAGGCAGTACTCAGAGAAAAATTTAAAGCTCTGACTGCCTACATCAACGAATTGGAGAAATCTCAAACCAACAAATAAATGATGCACCTTAGATTCCTTGAAAAACAGTAACAAGCCAAACCTCAATCCAGTAAATGGAAAAAAAAAATCAAATCAAACTTACAATTAGAGTTCAAAGAAACCATAATAAGGATCAACAAAACAAAGAAGTCTTTGAAAAAATGAACAAAATTGACAGGTCCTTAGCAAATCTGGCCAAAAAAAGAAGAGAACACACTCACAGAAATCAAATCAGAAACGAGAATGAGAAGATCATAACAGAACTGAGCAGATTCAGAAAATTATAAGGGAATACGTTGCAAACATTTATCAAGTATTGAAGTAAAAATGGCAATAAAAGACCTCTCACTCAAGAAAAACCCAGAACCAGGTGGGTGGATTCACAGCAGACTTTTATAAAGCCTTCAAAGGAAAACTCACTCCAATACTTCTCAAACTCTTCAATGAAATTGGAAGTGAAAGATCACTACCATACTTGTTCTATGAGGCCAGCATAACCCTCATCCCAAAACCAGATAGAGACTCCTCAAACAAAGAGAACTATAGACCCATATCTTTAATGAACATCAATACAAAACTTCTCAATAAAATGACCAAGCCAGGCACCGATTGGCTAACGCCTAGCTACTCAAGAGGCTAAGATCTGAGGATGACAGTTCAAAGTCAGACCAAGCAAGAAAGTCTGTGAGACTCTTATCTCCAATTAACCATCAGAAAACCAGAAGTGGCCCTGTGGCTCAAGTGGTAGAGTGCTTGACTTGAGCTGAAGAACCGAGGGACAACACCCAGGCCCAGAGTTCAAGCACCACAACCAAAAAGAATCTGGCCAACCAATTTCAATGAACAATCAAAATAATAACAATCATGTACTATGATCAAACAGGATTTATGCCAGGGATACAAAGCTGGTTCAATATGCTAATTAATATAATTCAAAACATCAATAGAAGCAAGGACAAGAACCACATGATCATCTCAATACATGCAGAGAAAACATTTGACAAGATCCTACATCTCTTTATGATGAGAGCTCTGAAGAACTTGGAATCCATGGAACATTCTTCAATATAATAAAGGCTGCACATGACAAATGTACAGCCAGAATTATACTTAACAGAAAAAAGTTAAAATTATTTCTTCTAAAATCAGGAATGAGACAAGGATGGCCACTTTCTCCATGCCTCTTCAATACAGCGTTGGAATTCCTAACCAGAAAACAAGCCAAGTGACAAACATTAAGGAGATCCAAACAGGGAAAGAAAAAGTAAAACTCTCCCTCTTTGCAGATGACATGATTCTGTATTTAAAGAACCCCATAGATTTCTCTCCCAAGTTACTTGAGCTGATCCAAGACTTCAGCAAAGTATCTAGATAGAAAATTAACCCACAAAAATCAATAGATTTTCTGGGCTGGGAAGGTGGCTCGGTGGTAGAGCGCTTGCCTTGCATGCTTGAGGCCCTGGGTTTGATTCCTCAGCACCACATAAGCAAAAAAGAAAAAAATCCAGAAGTAGCACTGTGACTCAAGTGGTAGAGCGCTAGCTTGAGCTGAAGAGCTGAGAGACAGCGCCCAGGCCCAGAGTTCAGGCCCCACCACCGGAACCCCCCCCCCAAAAAAATAAAATCAATAGATTTTCTGTATGCAACAATAAGAAAAGCAAGGCTGAAATCAGGAAATCAGTTCCTTTTTAATAGCCTCAAAAAATATCTAGGAATTAACTTAACCAAAGATGTGAAGGACCTTTAAAAGCCTGAAAAAGGAAAATCTCCCATGGATTGGAAGGATTAACGTCATGAAAATGTCAATAGTGGTCAAATCTATCTACAAATTCAATGCAATACCCATCAATGTCCCCACTACAGTCTTTAATAAAATAGAAGCAATCTAAAACTTCATATGGAAAAATTGAAGATTCTGAATAGCAAACTGCTAGAAGAAAACTGCTAGAGTAGTATCAATGCCAAACTTTAAACTCTATTACAGTTGGGCGCCAGTAGCTCATGCCTGTAATCCAAGCTACTCAGGAGGCTGAGATCTGAGGATCATGGTTCAAAGCCAGACCAGGCAGGAACATCTGTGAGACGCTTATCTCCAATAAGCCACTAGAAAACCAGAAGTGACACTGTGGCTCAAGCGGTAGAGCATTTGCCTTGAGCTGAAGAGTGCAGAAACAGCACCCAAGCCCAGCGTTCAAGACCCATGACCGACAAAAAAAAAAACTCTATTATAAAACTATAGTTATAAAAACAGCTTGGTACTGGCACAGGAAAAGGCCTAAGGACCAGAAGTGAACCTATAGACCTATGGCTGCCTAACTTTGATAAAGAAACCAAACACAGAATGGAAGAAAGACAGCCTCTTCAACACATGGTGCTGGCAGAATAGGCTATATATGTGCAGAAAACTGAGTTAGATAGATACTTATATATCACCCTGTACCAAAATCAAAAGACCTCAAGGTAAGAGCAGAATACCCTGAAAATAGTACAGGAAGAGATAAGGGAAAAAATAGGACTCCTTGGTACAGGTTGAAACTTCCTAAATAAAGATCCAGAAACACAACAAATCAAAGAAAGATGAGATAAATGGAACTGAAGAGTTTTTTCATGGCAAAGGACGTAGCTAGCAAGATAAGTAGAAAGTCCACCGAATGGACAAAGGTCTTTACTAGCTATGCATCAGACTTAGAACTCAAAAATTAAAGCTCCCAAAAAAGAATCCTCAAAGAAACAACCCAATTAATAAGTGAGCTAAAACTTAGAGACTTCTCCAAAGAAGAAATAAGAATGGCCAATAGATACATGAAGAGATGTTCAACATCTCTGGCCACAAAAGAAACGCAAATCAAAACAATGAGATTCCACCTCACCCCAGTTAGTCCATTATCAAGAAAACTAATCATAACAGATACAGACAGGGATGTGGCCAAAAGGGAACACTACTACACTGTTGGTGAGAATGGAAACTTGTTCAACCACTCTAGAAAGCAGTATGGAGGTTTCTCAAAAGACTAAACAGTGAGCCTCCCTATAACCCGCAACCCCACATCTGGGCATATATCCTATTGACCACAAGCCAAGCTACAGTAAAGCCACCAGCACACCCATGTTCATTGCATCATTGTTTACTACAGTCAAGATACGGAATCAACCCAGATGCCCCTCAGTAGATGAATAGATCAAGAAAATATAGAATATATACGCAATGGAATTCTATACTTCCATCAGAAAGAATGGTATTGACCCATTTGTAAGGAAATGGAAATTTTGTCTTGGAAAAATTATACTAAAGTAAATTAGGCTGCATGGTTTCTGTCCCTCATATGTAATAACTAGGATGTAGCTACAAATCTAAAAGTTCATCCAATGGATAGTAAAAGACATGATTAATTAAATATCAATCTCAACATTCACACACGAGAACAAAGGTGAATATTCTTAGGAGAGGATCACAAGGGTTCAATAACTACATGCATAAAATCATATAAAATGATGGTTATCAAAATGAATGCCAAGAAACAGAAGATTTTTTAGTGTACTGTTTGTGGCTCTTTGTTTCTTTTCTTTTTTCCTTTTCTCTTTGGTTTATTCCCTTCTGTTGCTGTTTTTTTTTTTTTAATTCCTGTACTCTTTGTCTTGTATATAAATTTATCTGATTTCTGGAAGGAAAGGGGAAGCACAGAGATGGTGGAACTAAGAGTAATCCAATTCAGCAGTGAAACCCATTAAACACTATGTTGGAAATGAACTATACAATTTAGAGGAGAGTAAAGTCAGGAGGGGAAAAACTGGAAGTGAATGAGGAAGGGGAAGAGACACTGATCAAAAGGAAATGTACTCATTACCTGACTCAAGTAATTGTAAACCCTCTGTATATCATCTTTACAATATTTTTTAAAAGAAATTGTTTCTGATGAAGTCTTTTCTAAACTAACTTTTTCATGATGATTTATTTTGTAGATCTTGAATATCTAATAAGAAATAAAGCTCTGTAGTTAAACAAGTCATCTCAAATCTGAGAATGATAGCTGAGTAAAAGCTACTTTAAAAAAAACCTTCAAAGCATCTGGAAAAATCAAATCCACTGAACTGAGTATGTAGCAGTGCACCTTCATTCTCGTGAGCAAGTCAGCACTTACTAATGCCCAGCAATCAGCCTTCTTGGCATGTCAGGGCTTTGGCCACTGTCTCGTTGACTTTAAACAAGTCATTTGACTTTGCAGAGCCTGGATTTCTCTGGAGAAATAAAATGTGTATAAATTATTTTTCAACTGTAACTTTCCACATGCATCCATGTGCATTTTAAATTCCTATTCTACCCTAAATTCCATTTACAGTTTTGCCTATTCTAAAACTGGAAAATTGTGAGTTGGCCCTACAATATAATTATCTGTAATCTATGTGACTGAAATGGATTTTAATTTCAGAATGAAATGCCTTCATTGCCTAACCTCTACTATGGAATGCAGTCAGTTCTCATCACACTGCCAACAAGCCAAGCACCCAGCTAGTTTGCCCTCTAAGGTTGCATTTATCACTGAATAATAATTTCAATAGAAAACACCACAGATTGAAATTGCAAGTAAATGTATTTTATTACAGAGGCAAGGCACCCTCTGCAATGACTTCTGGACAGATCTGCCCTCACAGCTTCCAGGTGATGACATCACTGCTATTATGGATTAATTTATCTTCTCTGAAAGAAATATGCTTCCCTAAACATTTGTCCTAATCACATGATACCTTCCTTTGCTTCAACCTAAGGGGCATACATATCTCTTCCCCCTTCCCTTCTTTCTAGTAGAAAAGAAGAAAGCAAAGTAAACAAATCCATTCCCCTACCTAACCTCAGTAAAGTTCAATTTCTTCCTTTCTACAAAGGGGCTTATATTATATTAAGTCACATATCTGTCAAGCAAGTTTTTGCCTTTTCATGTTTTTAGTAGGCTATTCACTCAACTCTGATATCTGAAAAAATACCCAGTAATTATTTCTTTATACTTAGTTTTGTTTCCTAGAAATTTCTACTCATGTTCTAAACAGCTAGATATTCATCCAATGCACAGTGACATGTGTTAAATTCAATTTTCAAAAAAGTTGTTTCAAATTCCTACCATGTAGTCTAGATTCAGCACTACATTAACTTCTAGAGATGAAAATTTGAGTAAGAGGCAAAACACTGCCCCTATCTTCATAGAAACATACATATATAAATAAAAATAACTGAAATTACATATGCATGCATATGTATTGTATTTATTATGAGAATTGCTATAAAGACATCTGTACAACCCTATGGTAACACTAAGGACAAGTGGTCATCAACTCTTGCTAGGTTATTTACTTCATGAAAAGGGAAATATTTGTAGACTGAAGAGACTAGCCAGGCAGCAAAGGAAAAAAAGGAACTGATGGCAGTGGCACCACAGAGGACACACAGACTGCCACCATCAGAATAAATAATGGATGGATGAGGTAACCAGACACAATATTCATATGAAGTATCATGCCAAGGGTTTTAAATGCCATCCTGCAGAAAACATATAATTCACGAAGTTGCCACATGTCCTTACTTGACTGAATTCCTAAATGATTTGAAATGTTAATTCTGGAAGTGATATTGTACATAGGTCAACCTATAGGTGGTTAAGTTAGAGATGAGCTTTCAAAAAGGGAGAACACTGCAAGATATCCATTTTGGGAAGGCAGAGACATAGGAGAAAGACTAGAAATATCAGCATGATATATCTAGACCTCCTCAGCATGATCAGATGAACACCAAAGAAGATGATGAAAAATTAGAAGGGAAAATCAGAAGTGATTCTAAGATATCTAAGAGAATGGAGGTGAAAGAGCCATGCTAATTGGAAAAATATGGAGCTCAACAGCACATACAATGTACTTTCTTCAACCTATAAGAAAATTCAGTCACTTCTTGGAAAAATGCAATCAAAGCCGAAGTCAGAGGTGGATGTTAGAGAGAAATTATACACATCTGAGATTCACTAGTTCTTAAATAGTAGTAGAGATCATTATGAAAGAGGTGATAGTATGGGAAAATTATACTGGGAAGGAGAGAATACATATAAAAATTAGACCCTGAGAATAGCTAAATGAAAAAAAGACATATGAGGAATAGGAGCCCACAGAAAAGGAAAATGTAAATAAGAGAGACAGACATTCAAAATTGCTGGAATAGCCAATCCTGTAATCCTAGCTACTCAGGAGGCTGAGATCTGAGGATTGTGGTTCCACACCAGTCCAGGCAGTAAAGTCCATGAGACTTTTATCTCCAATTAACCAAATCAAAAAGTAGAGCTGTGGATCAAAGTAGCAGAGCTCTAGCCTTGGGCAAATAAAGCTCAAAGACAGTCCCCAGGCCCTGAGTTCAAGCTTCACGATAGACAAAGAAAGTTGTTGAAATAGACCTAAGAGTCTCTCTTTCTCAATCTGTCTCTCTCTGAGACACACACGCGCACATGCACGTGCACACGCGCATGCGCGCACACACACACACACACACACACACACACACACACACACACACACACACACACACACACACACACACACACACACACACACACACACACACACACACACACACACACCAAGAAGTCCTACCTCTTCTAGGAAGCTGTGATGGCAAGCTCTCAAAACACATATCAGAGGAAGAGATGGGAGATGCTAGAATTTGTTCACAAAGTCTCTGCAACAGTCCAGAGTGTACTTAACTCATACAACATGATAGAGGGACTCTGCACTCCAAACAGGTCAGGAAGAAAGGTTGAGGAAGATTCCTTTAAGTAAGTAGGTAGAGGATGCTGAAATCTGAGGAGAAATAAAAGCAGACTAAGAAGGAAATTTTTAAAAATTAATAAGTCAGGCCTTCCCAGGGGCAGATTCTCCAGGCAAGAAGAAACAAGAGCACGAAAGGTATAGAGTCTTGATCTTCAAGCCTGGGGAACAAGCAAGGGAAGGTAGCTAGGAACCAGAGCATGAAAGCACCAGGGGTCATCATAACAAGAGGTCATTAAATGGAATTTGGCAGGAACAGAGATGGAATCAGCTTTTGCACTTTGAAATCAGTAGGTTTAGTAGGTAAATGCATGAGATTCTCCAAATATGAGGAATATTATTTTTAAAGATGACGTGTCACTAAGAATGATTCATTAAGAGGTAGATTGGGGACTAAATGTTCTCAGAATTCACTTACTCAGTGAAAAAGTATCCAATGCAATATGATAGATCAGTGTCCCACTGCTCATCCTCAGGAACACATTCTTGCATCACCAGAACCAGCACCTGGTTGAGATGCAGTGGTGAGTTATATTCTGAAGTTATATTCCGAAAGGTTGAAATTATAACTTTGCTTCTCTAGGAATAAATGCAGAATCCTTGGAAAGTAGATTACAATTGAAAATGACCCTTCCTAATCTGACCTACTCAATCTCACATCTGTGTTCTGGCCATCTTCAGCTTATGCCACAGCCATTCTAAGCCATTCATTCATATCAATCTCTCTTTTTTTTCAGTCAGAGTCACTGCATTTGCTCACTTCCTGGGTAACACTTATGCATCCATCTGTCAGGTCACAGCTTACTACACTCTTCTTCCAGGAACTTATTTTTTAATTCCCAATCTTGAGATAAGTTAATACTCAACACATATCTATATATACATTGTTGGCTTACAACCTGTAGGGATGTCCCAACCTCCTTTCAAAAACCATTGAACTAGCAGTCATAGAAAAGACAGAAGAGAGGCTGCAAAGCAAATAGAGAGAGATACATATAAGAAAAAAAGATCAGCAATCAAAGATATTAGGGACAAGTCAAAAGATGAAATACATGACTCAGGGAAACAATGAGAAATTATTTTGTAAACATAAGGCTGATTTGATTGCTTGAAAAGTCACTAGAGGTAAGAATGATCCATGGGAGACCATCACTGAGCCTCTTAGAATATTCAACAAGAGGACTCCTTTTGCTCCTTGTAAAAAACTGATTTGCAAAATGGAAGTTTAGTGAGGGATATAACTGATATAGCTAGGAGAGTTCAGGGAGATGAAATGGTTTACAAAAAGAAGTTGCAATAAGACTATGGGAAGAATTAAGTATTACCACCCCTCTAAACTCCCCAGTGGAATGTGGGGACAATCTGTAGTTTATTCCAGCTATTTGTTGATAATCCAGACTACACTTTTTCTGTTTGTCATCACTGCAGTATTATTATTTTGCCTTATTTGCAAGCCACATTTCCCAACCATACTGAGAATCAACACTAACACTAACCATCATTTTAAACAAATTCATTTTTTTATGTAAAGAAATTGGAACCGATTGGAGAGACAGATTCTGTAGCAATTCCCAGTAATATGAGCAAGCAATTTAGCAAGAGAGACAGAGACTGCCATCAATATTGAAAAAAATCACTCCCAAGATTTGGGGGGAATTTACTAAACTTACAGAGAAGTTCAAACTGCTAAACTCCCCAGTGACTGAAATGTGAAGATCAATGGTTGGCCCAAATGGTATCATTTTCACCCTGTTCCGGAAATTAAACAGCTCTGAGCTGATAAAGCCCATAATTTAACATGTAGGGCAAATTGCTAAAGCACTTAACCAGTGAGGTACTAATCTTCTTTTCCTGTGTGAACTTGAACTGGCTCCTGACAGGAAAATCAATTGAAGAGATTTACCCCAGGGATAGCTTCTAAAAAAACTCAGTGTAATCAGGAGATAAGGGAATTTATGGAGAAGGCTATCAGAGCCCTCCACAGGGCTACCAGCTGCCAAAGCATTTCCACAGCCCTGAGCCTGGAGCCAGCAGATCCTGATGCACCCCCAAGGTATTGCAAGGTCAAGAAACCTTTTCCTGTATTGATTTAATCTTGTCACCTGCAACACTTTGAGGTCCACATCAGTTCCCAGGGGCAGTTACAGAATCATAAAAGAACAACTCTCGCATTTTCATGTGTTACAAAATGCTTTAAGCTACTCGGCTCTCTCTATCTGATGGCTGACAGATTTGCATGTGTCTGTGGCTTCTTAAAATGAGCTGTGTGCTTTGAACTCACAGGGGCTCCAGAAATCCAATATTTTAATCTTGCAAAATTTCCACTAGAAGCAAATAACCATTTGTTGCTCAAAATGATGAAAAGATAGCTATGCCCTTATTTCCCCAGTGTTGTGTATTTTATCAAGAGACCTCCTGACCTCTACCCACATTGCCGAATATGCAGTGCACTGTGGGAGAAATGGCAAATGTGGAAATGTCAATCACTGCTCTACAGCTGGGAACACTTGGATGAATACTCAACCTCGTCGGTCATTTCCTTATCTACATCTTAGGACATTTTCTTCTAATGCTCCTTACAGGAACTGACAGAGGTAACATTTTCCCTGGCAAGGGTCATGGGCTTTTCTTAGCATCTGGTATGCATGCTGAATAATTAAGCCTTCTATCTAGTATCAGAGCACATTTAGAGTAGAATCAGGAAAGGGCCCTATCTCCAGAGATGAAATTTCCATTGTTGTCTCTGTATTCATTATTGTTGTTGTTGTCCTTAAGTTGTTGTCCAAAGTCATTTCAATTCAACATGGTAGTTTGTGAGCATGTTGATCGATGTCACCCCTCCCAGAATTCTCCCCTACCTTTCCCAACCCCATCCCTCTCTTCAATTTACCCAGCTCTCTTTTTATATATGGACATGGGGTATCACAACTGCATTTGCTCACCCTTCCTCTCCCCAATCATCTTTCTCCCCTTAACTTTACCCTCTCTCCTAACATCATATATTCCAGCTTCTTGGTTTTCACTTTGATGAACAGTAATATAGTTGTCCAAAGGAATTACATCATTGGAATCCTCCCCAGCATATACCACACTTTAGTTAATATGATTGTGGTTAATATGTGTTAATATGATGGCCTATATATTTAGATATAAATTTATAATCAAGATCTAACCCCCACCTGTGAAAGAAAACATGCCCTTTGTCTTGGCGAGCCTGATTCACATCACTTATCATAATTTTTGTCATATATATTATCATTTATTTTATCATATATCATATATTTTATCATATATATTACATAAAGAGAGACTATCTTGAGATATACATAGGTATATCAAGAAATAGATATAGATAGATAGATAGATAGATAGATAGATAGATAGATAGATAGATAGATAGATAGATAGTATGGAATATATATATATATATATATTCATATTTTCTTGATCATTCTCCCATTGAAAATAATCTGGGCTGTTTCCAGAATTTGTACATGGTGAATTGTGTCTTTATTGTATCCTGAATTGTAAACCTTTGAACTAATTCCCAAGAGTAGTATTGCTGGATCATTCCTTAAACAACCCATCCACTCCATAAGTTTACCTAAATCATTGTCTTTACATTCCTGCAAATCACTCCAGGTTTGCCACCAAATGGGTTTTAAAATAAATTTCTTGGTGAGTGAAGGACTTCTATGTACTCATAAAGATTATAATGTCTAGAGTTAAATTATAACACACTATAGGATTAGAAATTCATGAAGATGATGTGTTTTTGTAGAATATTATTTGCTCAGATGTATGTCTGTTTGGTCAGGTCTACACTTATTTAGTCAGATTTAAAAATAAAGAATTGAGGGGCTGGGAAGGTGGCTCAGTGGTAGAGCGCTTGCCTTACATGCCTGAGGCCCTGGGTTCAATTCCTCAGCACCACATAAGCAAAAAGAAAAAAGAAGCCGGAAGTGGTGCTGTGGCTCAAGTGGTAGAGCACTAGCCTTGAGCTGAAGAGCTGAGGGACAGCGCCCAGACCCAGAGTTCAGGCCCCACAACTGGATCCAAAAAAGAAAGAAAGAAAGAATTGAAATAAGCACTAGGAATTATTGAGGATCTGTTAACCCAACTCTTGCTAAATGTCCATGAGTCTAACAATCCATACAGACTGCGAATGTAAAAAGTTACCAATGGCCTGACACCAGTGTAATCCTAGCTATTCAGGAGGCTGAAATCTGAGGATTGTGGTTCAAAACCAGCCTGGGCAGGTCTTTTTTTTTTTCCAATTAACCTCCAGAAAACTATTAGTAGAGCTGTGACTCAAAGTGGTAAAGCACTAGTCTCGAGCCGAGCAAAAGAGCTCAGGAACAACACCCAGGTCCTGAGTTCAAGCCCCACAACTGACAAATAAAAAAATCTACCAATGATCCAGATACCTGTATCACAAAAGGGTCTTGGATTTGAGCCAGGAGAAATTTTTCAGGAAAACAGGATAGTAGTAAGAAATCACCTGAATATGAATCAGGCAAAAAAACCTGGGGAGAAAAGAAACTAAACCAGATTGCTATTTTGTTGCACTAGACCTTTGGGGTTAAATTATAATTATGTTTGGATTGGATTGCTGGAAAATTGACTTCTTTGAAGCCAAGAATGTTGAAAAGAGAGTCATAGAATACTGAAAATCCAGTCATTAGAAAAAATAAAAGATTTTATGTGTTACCTAATCAGCTAACATTTGGATGCCTGCTATAACTTCTTAAGAGATGATGTCTCAATTCTAAAACACCTGCAATCATTTTAACAAATAAAATAAATTCACAGTCCATTTTACTTAGCTCTATGAGAAAAATTCCATATCTTGAGCCAAAAATCTCTCTGCCTAGAAATTCTATTACTCGTTAAAATTCTAATGCCCAAGGTTTTACAGAAAGTCTAATTACACATCCATGTTTCAACCCTTTTAATGTCAGAAAATGGCTACCACATTACCCACATTTCCTCATATTAAGACTCTTCATGACTCGCTTTTCTAACAGACATGCATGGCTTCACAATACAAGTTTTTCTCTTAAATCTCTTTTTATGTGTTTTTTATTGTAAAAATACTGTGTAGAGGGGTTACAGTTACATGAGTAAGGTAATGAGTACATTTCCTATCGGGCACTGTTACCTCCTCCTTAGTTTTTCCCCTACCATCCCTTCCCTCCCCACCTCCCCAACTCCTCCCTCCCTGCCCCAAAGTTGTGAAGTTTGTTTTCAACATAGTGTTTTGTACATCTCATTGTTACAATGGGTCAACCTGTATCCTTATTTCAGCATTTTGTTATTTCCCTTTCCCTCCCCAAATTATAAAAATGTATATACATGATGCAGGATCTCTTAAATCTCTTAAGCAACCACTCAATGTGTCTAAAACTACAGTGATCCACTGGGCAGGTAAACCTTCTTCAAGTGATCCACGGGTGTGGAAGGAATAGGACCATAAGCACTGACTTTCTAGCCATCTGTGTGTCACACCATGCCAAGAGTCCCTTTGCTTCTTCTTGAAAGCCACACCATACCATTGGTGAACTCATTGCTGACTGAAATGCCTTGTCTCTTAGAACATTAAATATTAACATTGAATTTAGTCTATCCTTTAGCTAGTCAAGATTTTTTTTTAGCTAATGAAGTTGTCCACAATTTAGAGGAATAGATTTTCTATATCTTCTTGTGAGATACATTGAAAAGGTGTTAAAAATTACAATGTTCAATACAAAAACCCCCTTCCAATGAAACAACAATCAATTATTTCAAATATTAAAGACTAATCTAGATGTCCATATCTTGTCCACAATTCATATCTTGTTAAATTCCTCAATTTCAGATTTTAGATATACAGTGTCACTTTGGCTGAATTTCTTGCTAAGTCGGTAGAGCTCACCAAAAAAAGAAATGTTAAGTATAGTGTAACTTTGGGTTCATCCATTCTAGGCCCCAGTAGTCATTTTTCACGTTAGACAAGAAATGAATCCTTTTTTAATAAATCAACTATGTAGTCATATGTTCAAGTTTTTAGTTTTTAAATAAATACTAAAAACAATTATGTTTCTCAGATTATACTAAAATTATCAACAAAAAGGGTAAAAAGAGGTTTTAATAATAAACTATAAGTATGGCTAAAAGTTGACAGAAACTAGTACTGTGTTTACAGATACCACATTTTGGGAGTTTTAGTTGTTTTTTAATGAAATTTTAGGTTAATTGCCTGACTTTTACTACTTATATCTTACTAATCTCCACATTTCCTAAAAACAAAAAAATTGCAATTCAATTAATTCATTTGAATTTTCTGAATACCCTAAGAAGTCATTGATTTTGTTCATATAATTTGAGCTCTGAATTGCTAATGCTCTTTTATCTTAAATGCTTGTTTGCATTTTCTTTCTAATGTTTTCCCCCATTTTCTCAGCATGAAGACCAACTAAAATCACTCCACATCTCATTCATTTCTGATATTCTGTATATATTCAAAGCCCATAATTTTGACTATCTAGTACTACTGCTGAGAGAGAGAGAGAGAGAGAGAGAGAGAGAGAGAGAGAGAGAGTTCTCATTTAGCTACTCCAGACAAAAACAGAGCATAGCCCAAATGTCATGTCAATGCTATGTTCAACTACGTCCAGACAACAGACTTTGTGGTATGAATAAGACCCATTGCCATTAGGCATCTTTCCTTTATTTGCTTTTTAAAGGCTTGGCCTAGGTGCCAGTGGCTCATGCCTATAATCCTAGCCACTCAGGAGGCTGAGATCTGAAAATCACAGTTCAAAGACAGCCCAGGCAGACACATCCACCAGGCTCATTCTCTTTATTATTTTTAAACATTCTATTTTATTATTTTTATTGTAAAAGTGATATACAGAGGGGTTACTGTTACAGAAGGTATTTAGTACATTTTTTTAACAGTGTCACCCCTTCCCCCATTTTCTTCTACTTTTTTTAACCTCCCTACTCCCTTCCCCCTAAGTTGTATAGTTCATTTCCAACATAGTAACTAATAAGTATCACTGCTGAATTAGTTCACCCTTTGTCCACCAGACACTTGTCTCTAATTAACCAGCAAAAGAAGTTGGAACTGGAGGGAAGGCTCAAATTGTAGAGTGACAGCTGTGAGTGGTAAAAGCCAAGTGAGAACACAGACCCTGACTACAAGCCCCAGTACTAGTACAATAAAAATATTTTTTAAAAGAAGTCTTTTCAAGCAGGGCATCAGTGGCTCATGCCTGTAATCCTAGTTACGTAGGAAGCTGAGATCTGAGGATTGCAGTTCAAAGCTATCTCAGGCAGGAAAGTCTGTGACACTCTTATCTCCAATAAACTACTCAGAAAAAGCCAGAAGTGGTACTGTGACTCAAGTGGTAGAGCACTAGCCTTAAATACACAGAGGCCCTAAGACCCACAAAAAAAATAAAATACAATAAATAAATAAAATAAAAGTCTTTACTGTATTAACTAGGATTTAGTAATTTTTCCAAACATTCTGCAGCATGAGATATGCTATCATTAGTTCATAAGATTGAAATACCTCTTCTGCAAAGAGTTCCACACATACGATATAACTCAAGCTGAAACATAGATGCCTTCTTTTAGTCACATTTATCTTTCACTCTTCATCAAAACTTCCTTTCCCTCTCCCTTTAGTCTTTGAACATTTGTTTTATTATAGCTAGAAACCATATTTTTGTGTATAACCATTTAGTACCTAAAGAACCTTGTGCCATCATGCTTTTTCCTTAATAAGTGAATTATTTTTTTGTCAGTTGTGGGGTTTGAACTCATGGCCTGGGCACTGTCCCTGAGCCTCTTTGTGCTAAAGGCTAGTGCTCTACCACTTGAGCCACAGCACCACTTCTAGGTTTTCAGTGTGAATTAGAGAAGAGTCTCTCAAAGGGACTTTTCTGCCTGCGCTGGCTTTGAACTTCGATCCTTAGATCTCTGCCTCCTGAGTAGCTAGGATTACAGGTGTGAGCCTCCAGCCCTCAGATAGAATTAACTTTTTAAGGGAAGGAAAAATCCTGATGTAGCTTAATGCAACCTCTTACCCAGACAGAAAACTAGCCCAGAGATCAGCTGCACATAGCAACAAGTAAACACTGAGATGACCTGCAATGAAAATTGATGGCTGACATAATTTGTCAGCACTTCCACAAGAAAACAAACATCTTGCCAACTCAGAAGTACTCTTCTCCCTGAAGGCATGCCTTGTGGATTGTTGCAGGAAATAAAGCCCTTTGTAGTTTCCCTTAGGAAATATCCCTTAAGTTCCTAGAAATCATTGCCCCATAGGCTCATGAATATTGTCTTCAGGAGCCAATATCACACTACTTTCCTGTATCTGTGCTATCCTCTATGCCATTGTCTCCTGTTTGGAGCTTAGTACTTAAGACTACCACTTCTCAAGAGCTCAAAGCGATCCTAATCTCCTTCAGCAACACAATCACAGAAAAGGCAAAGCTACAAAACACCTTCAAATCACTTGTCTTTCTATTTGCTCTGAACTTCTTAGTATCAATTAGAAACTACCTTCCCACTGCTTTAAAAATAATTTTTAAAGCTACTGCATATTATTTCTTTAAAAATAAAAGCAAAGGCTGGGAATGTGGCTTCGTGTAGAGTGCTTGCCTAGCATTCATGAGGCCCTGGGTGCGATTCCTCAGTATCACATACACAGAAAAATCCAGACGTGGTGCTGTGGCTCAAGTGATAGAATGCTAGCCTTGACCAAAAGTAGCTCAGGGACAGCTGCCCAGTCCCTGAGTTCAAGCCCCAGGACTGGCAAAAATTAATTAATTAAATAATAAGTAAAATAAATTAAAGCAAGGACAGAGAATGGGTGAGTGTTTTGTTTATGGACAGTTTTGCTGTGAGCATCTAAGCAATCTTACTTGATTGTGACTCACCTGGGCCCAGAATAGAGCAGAGACATTATCAGAGGAAAATGTTGCTGGCCACACGCAGCTCTATTGCTAGGCTGCATGGAGAGTCAAGTCCTGCTTCAAACATCTGTCGCTAAGAATGTTGTCAAATTGCTAAAATGCTGTGCAAATCACCAAGCGGGGAAAGAGTGA
This sequence comes from Dipodomys merriami, assembly GCF_024711535.1. Classification (NCBI taxonomy): domain Eukaryota; kingdom Metazoa; phylum Chordata; class Mammalia; order Rodentia; family Heteromyidae; genus Dipodomys; species Dipodomys merriami. The sequence goes on along the minus strand of NW_027205604.1, from coordinate 6,172,979 downwards.
GATAAAAATGCAATATTCAGAATCCCCTATACCCTGTAAATGGAACAGTAGTGTGTCTCCCTTTGGCTACATTTAGAGGAGAAAAGTCATAGACATTTTCCAAACTAAAGCATTAAGTGAGATGGTTCAAAATCCTAGAAACTCACTCTAGGGAGCTACTGAACTTAAAATGATAGTAGGATCTCCATTTGCCTATGTAACAATCAGGGTAGAGTCTGCTGAGAATACTAGAAAGCTTCCATTTGCAAAGCTTCCAGGAGAGGAGGGTAGGGGGAAGAAAGCTTAAATCAAATGAAAGAGTTGAGAACCTCCATTAGTAGTTATATGGAAAAGTAAGCATCTAAGTTTCAAATACATATTGTGTACTTTTTCCTCATTCTCACATCATATTCCCAAATTGTCACTAAGGTAATTTACTGCATTTATCATGGGTACAACATTTGGCCGGCAGCTTTATACTATATGATTATACTATAAACCTGATGTTACAACAAAGAAAAGGATTATTCACAAGAATCCACTTGGGAATGGAGAGTATGATTCAATGTTCAAGTTACAAAAACATTCTCCACAGCTAGGTGACTCATGATTGTGATCCTAGATACTCAGAAAGCTGAGGTCTCCAGGATCACTATTTGAAGCTAACTGAAGACTCTTCCAAAATAACCAACAAAAAGCTGGGCTGAAAGGCATGGCTTAAGTAGTGAAGCACCAGCCAGTTGAACAACCAAGCCAAGTAAACCTGAGGCCTGGTGTTTAAACTCCAGTATCAGTTAAAACCAAAATTAAAATCATTCTATGTCCTGAAAGGATGAGTAAGCTTGGGTCCTAAGGAAAACCCTAGAAGGAAGAGTAACCAATAAGGTTGAATCTCTCATGGATTCCATGAGCAAACAAAATGCTAGAGCAAAGGCAATCCCTCTACCCATCTGATGAGTGTCTTAGAGATGTGTCATTAATATCACAGATTAAGTGATGTCTTCTCTCAAAATTCCAAAGACTAAACATCCAAGGTCAAGGTGCCAATAAACATGTTGTTTTCTGAAGCTACTCCTTGGACTTGTAGGTGGCTATTTTCTCATGTGGTCATCCTTGTATACCCAGGTAGGTCCAAATTTGTGTGTGTGTGTGTGTGTGCGCGCGTGCGCGCGTGCGTGTGTAGAAAGGGGGATTGGGGCCCACACCATGATCAATCTTTTGAATCTATTTTATTGTGTGTTTTTGTTGTTGTTGTTTATTTATTGCAATATTAGGACTTGGAGTCACACATGATAGACAAGTGCCCTACCATCAAAACCATTTACTTCTTCAAAGACCTTATTTCCCAAAAAGCAGTCTCATTCTGAAGAACTGGAAGATAAAGTTTAAAGGTGAGACTTTGGTAGAAAACATGTTGTAGACCATAATATCATCATACAGCATGGCACAGAAAGGTAATTCTAGAAGAGGAAAATGCCTTATAGTTTTGTGGTTGCACAACTGGGCTAATACAGACTTGCCAAAATCCAAGATAGCAACAACAACAAAATTTAGTCATTGCCAGGCACCAGTGGCCTATAATCATACTCATGCCCCAAAGCCAGCTCAGAAAGACAAATCTGAGACTCCTACCCCAATTAACTAGCCACAAGCTGGAAATGCACATATGGTTCAAGTGATAGAACACCAGCCTTGAGAGAAGCAGCTAAGGAAGAGCACCAAGGCTCAGTTCAAGCTCCAATATTGACTAGCATGCAAACAAAAGAAAATTACTGATAATTTCAAGAATATAATCAATCAAAAGGCATTAAAATTGGAATATCCATGAGGCAATTCAGATCTTTCCTTCTTATATTGGACATGTGTTATCCAGCCTAAAGTAATAATGAGGTTTTCTAATGTGGTATATAGGTCTTCTTTCATACAGCAGGAAATACTTATCACACACACACACACACACACACACACACACACACACACACTTTCACACACATACACGCACACACACACACACACACACACACACACACACACACAAATGTTCCATTTTATACCTAGTTTAGAGAACATTTCCAGTTAGCAATTCTACATAATTACTGGATATAGAGTGTTATGCAATAATGCAATTTGATGACCAGGAACACAAATAAGGATTCTCTTTCTAGCAAGCATCACTAATTTAGTACCAGAAGGTTCAGAGATCACATGCTTACAATAGGGGACCAGGCACTGCCTTGCTCCTTTCCTTAGGATGCTCCCCCAAGTAATCAGGAGGGAAATGGAGCCAATAGGGCATAGATGCTTTATCGGCTTGCTCCCCAGCTTGCTCTCCCTACGCAATCTTCAAAATATTCCTTCCACAGTGCCTTTTCACATTAAAAAGAATGTACTGTATGCAACATCTTATTAGGGAAAATAAGCCTAGTTATCTTTCTGTGAAGAAGTTATATAGCCAATCAGGAATATGTCTTGTTAAGTGGTAGTGTATAATAAATGTTGTTAGATCTTCCAAAATATAAGTACAAAGGAATTTCACTATTTTATATTCAGGATTCACTTGTAAAAGAATTTACCTTGGAGTTGACACCTATTGAGTTGCTCGTTTGTTTGTGCCAGCAGTAAGGCTTGAACTAAGGGCCTGTGGGCTATCCCTTAGTTTTTTTCTACTCAGTGCTAGAGCTCTACCATTGAATCACTTCTCAACATCCAGCTTTTTGCTGGTTAATTGGAAATAAGAGTCTCACAAGCCTGGGCTGGCTTCCAACTGTGACCTCAGCCTCCTGAGTAGCCATGAGACACACGTGCCTGGCACCTCACACCTCATTATCTGGTAACTACTTTCCTATTTGTATTTGCCTGATAATCACAATGACATGTCATCTCAACAGAATCTTTTTACTCTAGCTCCCTGATCAAATTAATTTTTCCAGATATGTACACCTGATCCTAGGTAATAGAGTCTCTCGTCCTGGGAAAGGAATGACTAAGGAAAATAACTCTGCCTTGGTTCCTTTCAGATCTCCTTCAATTTTCCTTGTTACACCACTGTCCTTCCAAAGCTGCCTTGCCCCAATTTGTTATAAACACCAAAGTGATTTGTCCTAAAACAGCACAGTATAATTATTAAGGCTTACAGTTTCAGGACATTTTTTTTCTCAGTCATGGAGCCTGAACTCTGGGCCTGGGAGCTGTCCCTCAGCTCTTCAGTTTAAGGCTAGCACTCTACCACTTGAACAACAGTACCACTTCTGGATTTTTCTGCTTATGTGGTGCTGAGGAATCAAACCCAGAGTCCCATGCATATGAGGTAAGCACTCTACCACTGAGCCACCTTCCCAGCCATGAACATTAATTTTTAAAGGACATCCAGACCCATGACCTTGTTGTACCTTCTCACAGCCAGACAGAAATGCATAAAGAGATCTGGGTGCCACCAACACTTGTCTCCTAGGTCCTCATAAGGCAGAGATCCAGAGGATCACAGTTCAAAGTCAGCCTAGGTAGAAAAGTCTGAGAGACTCCATCTCCAGCTGACCAACAACTTTGATAGAGCACACTCAAGCAAAAGAACAAAACAAACATGAGACCCTAAATGAGATGCAAAGAAATAAATGCAGAAAATCATGAAGAGAAAGGATATTTTGGAAGATCTGGACCACACTAGACATTAATATATATCATTATTAATTTTTAAAAAGTAGTAGTAGTAGTATACATGTTTTAAAATTTTTAAATAATTATGTTATTCTTCCATAATTATCAGATTTTTCTTTAGAAAAAGAAATATAAAATTGGCATGTACTATTTATATAACCAGGAGAATTCATATATATAATGACTTCCTTTTAAAACAAATTCTTAGCCAGGCACAGCAGATCATGCCCACAATCCTAGCTATTTTGAAAGCAAAGACAATAAGGAGGAAGGTTTGAGGCCAGCCCAGGCACAAAGTTAGTGAGACTCCATCTCAATTAATCATCCTAGCACTTGTGATCTCAGCTAATCAGGATGCATAGGTAGGAGAATCACAATCTGAGGCAAGCCCTAGGCAAAAATGCTAGAGCTTACCTAAAATCCTAAAACATAAATACTGCAAAAAAGGTGAAGAGTGTGGCTCAGGTGGTAATGCACCTGACTCATAAATGTACAGTTCTGAGTTCAAATACTAGTACCAACAAAATGAAAAGAAATGGATTCTTAGGTGTGACCTCAATCTCAATACTTGATGGTGGGAAGGCAGGAAGATCGGGAGTTTGAGGTATGAACTCCCTCACTTATAAGATCTTAGCTCAAAATATTCAAATAAATTAATAAAAAATCTTCATCACCTGTATCTGGTGTGATAAATATGTTATGGGATTTAGTTTGATTTGCTCTTTACATGTTGTCTATAGCCAGGAAGAGCTTTTACTTTTTAGAATAACAATGAAGACAAAGAATGGGAATGCATTTTACAGACTCTCTGGTCTGAGTTTGAGGAATACCCTGGTTGAGAAAACCTGAATAATCTTCTTAGATCAATAACTGCTTCATAACAAAACACTAACAAAAATTTACTGACCATTTCTTTGGTGCTTAAAACTCTGGGCCTGGGTGCTGTCCCTGAGCAATTCACTGCTCCATTTCCAGTTTTCTGGTGGTTAACTGGAGAGAAGCGTCTCACAGACTTTCCTGCCCTGGCTGTCTTTGAACCACAATCTTCAGATCTCAGCCTCCTGAGTAGCTGTGATTACAGGCATGAGCCACCAATGCCTGGCTTTCCTCACATTCCTGAGTTCAACTGTGTAGCAGAGCTCAGTTGAGATGGCTCAGCCCTGCTCCACCTAGGCTGGCTGAGCTTAATCATGTGTTTTTAATCAGACAACTGGCTTGCCAAGATTGGCTTGTTCTAACTCACTGTTGTGTGTAGCAGCTGGTAAAGAAATACCCTCACTTTTCCTTCACCAAGCCAGCCACTCACTTTGCTTTCTTGATGATGGGCTGGTTCAAATTGGATGAAAACAGAAGTTTCAAGATTCTACCCTCAGGACATAGCAGAGTCTCACTCCACATTCATAGGTCCTCAGTTAGACAAGAGGGATTTTAAAAACTAGTGGTCATAACACAGGGCAGATGACGTGTAGCGGGAATTGTGGGAAAAGAAGATATTCCCACAATTCCCTGAGTTCCTGCTCAAAGCTTCTTCCCATATTATCCTGGGCTCCCACTCAACAATGAACAGACCTTGAGCTTCACATGCACAAGCTACCAAGCAATCTATCCAACACTCAGGGGAGGAGATAGGAGACGAGCCCCTGTACTAGAATAACTGTCCTCAAGAGGACCCTAATTGACTCCTGGCTGAGACCCTTCTCTACAGAGTCTGTATTCAACTCTCAATGTTGACAAACTTGATGCTTTACTATACTTCACTATTCCTCTGCCTCTTAATTCCTTTCTTCACAGAGGAACAAATCCATTCCTCTAGATGGAAGGAAGGAAAGGAAGTTGCAAAGCTAGTCTAGACTCTTGATGAAGAAGGCAAAGACTCAATATCTTGGTGTGCAGTGGTAAAGTCACATTACCAAGCAGTGTGACAATGCAACAAGCATCCCTTGTAAATGATGCCTCTAACTGTCATAACTCATTACAACGTCACATTAAAAAAAAAATATCAGGGCTCAGTGGTAGAGTGCTTTCCTAGCATGCATGAAGCCCTGGGCTTGATTCCTCAGTACCACATACACAGAAAAAGCTGGAAATGGCCCTGTGGCTCAAGTGGTAGAGTGCTAGCCTTGAGCAAAAGACGCTCAGGGACAGTGCCTGGCCCTGAGTTAAGCCCAGGACTGGGTGAAAAAAATCTTTGAAAAGCTGATGGCTCATGCCTATAATCCTAGCTTCTCTGGAGCCTGAGATCTCAGGATTGCAGTTCAAAGACAGCCTAGAAAGGAAAGTCCAGGTAACTCTTATCTCCAATTAACCAACAAAAGGCTGGAAGTTGAGCTGTGTCTCAGGTGTTACAGTACTGAGCACAAAAAACTCAGGGAACGTGTCCGGGCCTAGAGTGCAAGCCCCACCAGGACTGAAGGAGTGAACCCCACCCTAACCCAAGTTATGCATAGATGTGCTTGACACAGACAGATCAATCTGACCTAACAATGCACATTATTCTTGTAGGGGTCACAGCTGTAAGAAACTTGAAGGGAGACCAGAGCACACTGACCTAGCCAGAGGGAAAGCAGCGAGTGGGAGGGGGAGTGGGGTGGAGAATGTCAGTCAGGAAGATGTGTTGTTTCCAGGGTGGAACAATCCGAGCTTTCTTCTTCTAGTATCTATCATATTGGTTCCAAAACCCTTATTTTATTGTCTGCCCTGGGCATGAATTTCTTTTTTTTTAGTTGTTATTTTCTTTAAGTAGTTGTACAAAACAGTTGCCATTCAACAGTAGTCCTTAATCAAGGTCACCCTTTTAACATGCTCACCCACTCCACGCCTTCCCTCACTTTTCTTAATTTTTAAGTTATATATTGAATTTTGCCATTTAAAGAGCAATTCATGTGTACAATGCATCTTGGTCTGTGTCCTCCCTCCAACCTCTTCAACTCTCTTTGACTCAAGCCTTCCCTTATTTTTCTTAGTTCAAAATGCATTCTTTCCTGCATTCTACTCATTTTCCCTTTTCATTCTTCTCTCTCTCTCCTTTTGCCCCTGTTTTAAGCACCCATTTCCTGGTATTTATTTTCGTAGGCTTTGACTTAGTCTTTCTAAAGTATTATACTGTTTGTGCTCTCCATAGATTCTATTATACTTCAGGTAATTCATTCAGAACTGCTTGGGTGCTACCCAGTGTGTTTACTTCTAGATTTGCAGGCACATTCTAGTGCCACAAATGAAGAAAAGGGTGCAACCTGTTTCTCTGAGTCTGGCTTACTTCACTTAATAGAATTATTTCCAGGTCTTTTCATTTTCTTATAAATGGTACAATGTCATTCTTTCTGATGGATGAGTAGAATTCCCTTATGTGTATATAACACATTTTCCTGATTCACTTGTCCACTGAGGGGCATCTGGATTGATTCCATATCTTTACACAATACGATCGTGTAATTATGGAAGAAAAAATATTCTTTCAATGAAAATCTAAAATTGTCATGGAATAAAAGTAGATTCACTTTTGTGAAAGAGTAACACATTTTTTATTATATCTAGATCTTAATTTGAGGGCTTTATTATTAATTAAGCATGTGGAGCTTTTCAAGCATACAATCCTCCCTTTGATCACTAGGCCTCCAGGCTGTGAGTTCCCAGATGCCCAGTGCTGGTTTTCACTGAACTATTTCCCTAGCAAAGGCAATCTCTGTGGCGCAAAAGGAAACCACAGTTGTGGAGCATTTTGTTAGAAGATCCAAATCGATAAGTTGAGATGCCAGGGATTGAAACCCTGGTGTGCTGGAGGTGGTTGACATATTAATCTATATGCAGCACACTGAGAAGAAGATTTAGGTGTTATGATGGCTGTTCAAAGAGTATTTGAGATGAAGAATCCTGTGGGAGACAAAATGGAACAGAAGAATATGTCGGAGCTTTGTCGTACAGTGACAGAAAACCTCTCCTCTAAAGTGTTACTCTCTTCCCAGCAGGTTTGTTGGAAATGTGCTTCTTGGGTTAAGTTCAAAGATTGCTATGATGGGTCTGTGATGTCCACACTCCTGGGGGTATGGTGTCAAAGAAAATAGCAAATACCAGCAGGGACTCTCCTCACATGTGTGGCTACAGTTCACAGTGCTATGAATTTTGTCTCAGAGTAGTAAACCAGTTAGCATTTTTTTGGTGCATGAGTACTAGGACCTGAACACAAGGGTGTGTACTCTCACATGGCTTCTTCACTAATAGCTGATGCTATACCACTTGAGGTACACCTCTACCTGGCTTTTTGTTAACTATTTAGATATGAGTCTCACAAACTTTCCTGTCTATGCTGTCTTTAAACCATGATCCTTAGCCTCCTAATTTAGCTAGGATTACAAGTGTAAGCCACCAGTGCTCAGCTTCATCAGGAATTTTTAATCCCTATTTTATATCAGACACTATAAGACTTTCCAGGAACGCAATGTATTCCAACGTTCTTCATTATTTTCCAATTGAGCAAATTCTTTTTCTTTGGCCATTAACAAAATTCATATGTATTAGATTTACCTTGTTCTAAAAATTTCTAACCTAGTTCTTCTTCCCTTTTGCTTTCTTTCTTATTTTACATGGTGGTAGTTATCAATCTTTTACTGCTCATGTACGAGTCCCTGAAGTGTTTCTGGGGGAGCCAGCCTGGTGGTGATGAGTTTCTCACTTTTGTTGCTGAAGGACAGCATTCATGGGTAGCACATTCTTTGTTAGCATTGTTTTTTCTTTTAGTATTTGAGTATCATCCCATTGTGACCTGGCCTGTAAGGTTTCTCCTGATAAGTCTGCTATTAATCTAATGGGGATTCACTTATGGGTGTCTTTAATTGATTTACACTTAAGGTTATTATTAGTATTAAGGTATGAAGTTATTATTGGTATTAAGATTATTGTAGGTAAATAAAGATATATTCTTCTCTTTCTATTAATTCATTAATTTATTGTTTTATTCATTTTTATCTCCTCTCTTGTTCATCTTTGTGCTTTGGTAGGGTTGATTGGGTAAAGTGTCTTCTCTTTGGTGTATCTACTCTACCACGGTTGAATAAGACAAGCATTGTCTCTGTCCTTACAGAGACTACAATCTACTGAGGAATAGATGGCCACCAGGAAATTTTGTCACTTTGTAAAAAGAGTGGCCGTAGTAAAATACAAAGAAGTGAAAACACAGGAATAGTTGTGATACAAAATTTGAAACTTCTTAAAGAAGCTCCATCTAGGCTGAGGCATGAAGGGTGCACAATGCGTAAGCAAGAGAAGCAAAAAGAGCACTCCTAGCTAAAGAGACAAGAGCCTACTGAAATGGAAGTTCAACAATATATTTTAATAAAAGACATGAGCACATTAGGCAGGCCCTAGTGTCTTACACCTGTAATCCTAACTACTCCAGAAGGCTGAGATCTGAGGATCAGAATGTGAAGTCAGCCCAGGCAGAAAGTCAGAGAGACCTTTATCTCCAATTACAAGCAAAAAGCCAGAAATGAGATGTGGCTCAAGTTTCAAAATGCCAGCCTTGAGTGGAAAAGCCAAGTAAGATCATGAGGTTCTAGTTCAAGCCTCAGTTCTAGCCCCTCACCTTCCCTCCCAACCTCCCAAAGACATAGCACATAAATCTACAAAGTCAAAAAAGTGAAGAAAAGAAGGCACAGGAAAGAAGAATTTCATGATCACACATACAAATGAAAAGGCTTGGGCTGGGAAGGTGGCTCAGTGGTAGAGCACTTGCCTTGCATGACTGAGGCCCTGGGTTCGATTCCTCAGCACCACATAAGCAAAAAGAAAAAAAGCCAGAAGTGGCGCTGTGGTAGAGTGCTAGCCTTGAGCTGAAGAGCTGAGGGACAGTGCCCAGGCCCAGAATTCAGGCCCCATGACCGGACCCAAAAAAAAAAAAAAAGGCTTGCAGTGAATTGCAGAAACTGATTCAACCAGCAGAAGGAGAAGGAAAAGCAAAGGGCAATACCATTCATGCACTGAACTCCTCAAGGCTCTTGAAATCATAATACTTAGAACCTCAGGAAGCAGCAGTGAAGGAAGCGTTTTTAAATGTTCATTGATTGAAACTCTACAAGGAGATTACATCCTTCCCTCTCTCTGCCCAACATGGCACCTGCCAATCACTTCTACCAACATAACACTAAAGGTTTCTCTCTGGAAAGAGTGAAACACATCCCTGGACTAATGGGTACAAGTCAGAGCCCAAAGTGAAAGTTTCCTTTCTGGAAATAAGTCCCACATTGAATGTCTGGAATGCCAATTCTCCTGGATGCTAGAAGCTGACTCACATTTTCTTTTTTTTTAACTCTCTCTCTCTCTCTCTCTCTCTCTCTCTCTATATATATATATATATATATATATATGTATATATACACATATATATACATATATATATATAATTGTGAAAATACCATACAGAGGGATTACAATTATACAAGCAAAGTAATGAGTACATTCCTTATCAAGCATTGTTACCTCTTCCTTTGTTTCCCCTTACCATCCCTTCTTGTCTCCCCTCCCTCCTCTTCCCTCTCCCCTGTGCCAAAGTTATAAAGTTCATTTTTTGACATAATGTCATGTACATCTCATTGTTGCAATGGGTCTACCTGTATCCCTATTTAAACTGTTTGTTTTTTCCCTTCCCCTGCACAAATTATAACAACATCAAATACAGTGAAAACAGGGGTTATACTGTGGGGAAACGGACATACAAAGCAACAAAGAAATCATCTTATAAATATGTTAGAAACAATAGCAAGAAAGAAAAAATATTTGAATCCTTATCTTGGGGTTCATTTCTCCTAACATCAACTTATCTGACCATTTCTGCTTGTCTCAGACATATACTAGTTATTGCAAAAAAGGGAAACCATGGGATCTATGTTTCTTTGGGCCTGGCTTACTTCACTTAATATAATTTTTTCCAAGTCTTTCCATTTCCTAACAAATGGGGCAATGTCATTCTTTCTGATGGAGGCACAGAATTCCATTGTGTATATATACCACATTTTCTTGATCCATTCATCTACTGATGAGCATCTGGGTTGGTTCCATATCTTAGCTATGGTAAATAATGCTGCAATAACCTTAGTTGTCCTGGTAGCTTTAGTAGGGCCTTGTTTGTGATCATTCAGTAAATGCCCAAAAGTGGGATTGCTGGGTCATAGGGAAACTCTATGTGGAGTCTTTTGAGGAACCTCCATAGTACTTTCCAAAGTGGTTGAACAAGTTTACACTCCCACCAACAATGCAGAAGTGTTTCCTTCTGTCCACATCCCCTTCAGCATCTGTTGTTATTAGAGTTCTTGATTATAGCCATTCTAACTGGGGTGAGGTGGTATCTCAATGTTTTGATTCACATTTCTTGTATGGCTAGGGAGGTTGAGCATTTCTTCATGTGTCTATTGGTCATCCTTCTTTCCTCTTCAAAGAAGTTTCTCTTTAAGCCTTTAACCCACTTATTTATTGGGCAGTTGTTTCCTTGAGGATTTGTTGTTGGGGGATATAATTTTTTTGAGTTCCAGGTATATTTCTGACTCACATTTACAATGAGTAAAAGGCTCTTTTCTGAGGAACTTCAACCAGTGAAAAGACTAAACATGGTCTGCCATGGAAGATTACCAAGAACTGGGCATAACAAGATTTCCATAAAGATCACAATCACATGTAGCTTTCAGATAGGTTTTCTGTGCCCCGCTTGTAAGTATGAACAATCTAGAATCATAGGACACCATAGGAAATCATTCAAAATGGAAGGCTGATATTTAAAGCAATCTTCAGAGTGAACAAACATAGTCCTAGTCTTCAAATTATCCTACAAAGCCATAGCAACAAAAACATCATGGAACATAAACACACACACACATACACACACACATACACACACACACACACACACACACACACACACACACACACACACACACACACACACACATGACAGAAGACTCAGCAATAATCTACATAGTCATTGATTCTTTACAAAGAAGCCCAAAACATAGACTGGTGAAAAGACTACCCCTTTAATAAATGGTGCTGAGGGAACTTATTTCCTGTATGCAGGAGACTGAAATAGACTTCCTATCTTTCACCCCATATGAGTATCAACTCAAAGTGGATCAAAGATCTTAATATGTGACCTGAAACTCTGAAACTACTACAGGAAAGAATATAAAAACACTGGAACATATTGGCATACATAGCAACTTCCTCACTAAAATTCTAATAGCTCAGCAAATAATACCAAGGATTGATAAATGGGACTGCATAAAACTAAAAGCCAAGGAAACAGTGACTAAAGAGAGCCTATGAAATGGAAGAGAAAAGTGTTGCCAGTTATACATATAACAAGGGATTAATAACCAAAATATAAAGGAAGCTAAAAAAATCTTGAACTCACAAACAATCAATAAATGATGTAAACAGATAATTCTCCAAAAACAAAGTACATATAGCTAATAAATGCATGCCCAATATACCTGGCCATAAAGAGATTGTAGATTAAGGTGACATCAGCATTTCATGTCACTCCAGTCAGAATGGCCAGCAGCAAGAACACAAATAATAAATGCTGATGAGGATACAGAGAAATAGGAACTGTATATACTATTAGGAATGTAAACCAGTACAACCCCATGAAAAGCAGTAACTGGTTTCCATACAAAATCAATTCTAAAATATATTAAAATAATTTTACAATTAAATAATGAAATATAAAAAATAAATGATCCTTTTAATCTAGGTGTTTTTTTTTTCTTCTGTCAATTGTAGGCCTTGAACTCAGGGCCTAGGCAATTGTCCCTGAGCTCTTTTGCACAAGGCTGGCACTCTACCACTTTGAGCTACAGCTCCATTTCAAATTTTTCTAATGGTTAATTGAAGATAAGTGTCACAGATTTTCCTGCCCATGATGACTTTGAACTGTAATCCTCATGTCTCAACATCCTTAGTAGCTAGAATTACAGGCATGAGTCACCTATGCCCAGCTAATTTAGTTTTTTTAACATCTTCAAAATAATTTAAAATAGATCTACTATACCAACCAGTTATACTGCTCTTGGGCATAGACCAAAAGAATGCTAGTCAGGATACAATAGAGGCATCTACACACCCACAGCAGAACTACTCACATTGTCCAAGCTATGGAAACAATCCAAGTGACCTACAACTGACAAATGGATCAAGAAAATTGAATATGTATTTATGGATGAATAACACACAATGCAAGTATATACACACAATGTGAATATTATTCATCTATAAAGAAAGTGAAGTTATGTCATTTCAAAAAAATAGATGGAACTAGTAGCATCATGTTAAGTAAAGAAATCCAAGTTCAGAAGGACAAAGGATGTGTGTTTTCTCTTACACATAGGTACTATATTTAAAAGATTTTCAATATGTAACCATGTATCTATAGAAAGAGACAGACACGTTTGTAGTTAATGGTACTGCCTGAATGAATTAGAGGAGAAAGGAATGGAAAAGTGTCAAAGTGTGAACAATACAGAAATGCATTGCATCTGTGAATGAAGATGTCAAAATTAAACTCAGTGAAACTCTTAAATAATAGAGGGAGTAGGATAAGGAAAGCGAGAGTAAGCAAAGGAGACAACTAGATTAAAGCACTGTAGATGCATGTGTAGAAACCTCTTTGAATAACAAACTTAAAATTAAAGAAAAATAAATAACAAGGAATAAAACTAGTCATGGCTGGGGTATGAGTACTAGTAGGAGGAGGGTGGTAAATAGAAAGTGTAGAAATCAGTGAATATGGTCAAAACACAACATACATGTGAGAAAATAGAACAAAGATGAAAGAAACTTAACCAAAACATAGAAATCATTTTAAATATCATGAATTTTGGAATTAAGGAACTTACCAAGCAAAATAAAAACTACAGTGGACAGCTGGGTACAGGTGATTTCCGTCTATAATCCTAGCTATTCAGGAGGAAGAAATTTGGAAGATTGTGACTTGAGGCACTTTCTGGCAGAGAAGTTTATGAGACTCCACCTCCAAACAGGACTAGAGTGGCTCAAGTGGTAGAGGCCCAGTTCAGTGAGCAAGTTGAGCAAGCACAAAACTCCAATAATATAATATATTACATATATATATATATATATATATATATATAATAGCTACATTAGCAGAATTTGTCAGACATAAAAAGGAGTTCTAGGGTTGGGAAGTTGGCTCAGTGGTAGAGCGCTTGCCTTCATGCCTGAGGCCCTGGGTTCGATTCCTCAGCACCACATAAGCAAAAAGAAAAAAGCCGAAGTGGTGCTGTGGCTCAAGTGGTAGAGTGCTAGCCTTGAGCTGAAGAGCTGAGGGACAGCGCCCAGGCCCAGAGTTCAGGCCCCACGACCGGACCCAAAAAAAAAAAAAAAAAAAAAAGAATTTCTAAGCTTGAAGACAAGTCTTTGAAATAACCTAGTGAACCTAAGAGGATTAAAATTGTAAAGAATAAAGGAAGACCTGTGAGACACAATTAAACAAGCGAACTAAGAGTAGCTATACTTAGATAAACAGACATCAAGTCAAAACTGTAAAAATAATGTTACTATAACATAATAAAAGGCTCAAGTTAAGAAGATGAAATAACATTTGAAAACATGTACATACCCAGTATTGGCTTGCCTAGTTATATAAAGCAAATGGCATTAGGGCTAAAAAAGAAAAGCATTATATATCAGACCACAGAGAAGGCTCTCAAAAGAAAAACAAACACATGGATTAGAAGTCAAATGAGAAAATAGGCTATATCAAATTGCATGGACTTAATCAGCTAAAATTACTGCAAACCTGCTCAAGATAATTGCTACTATCTACCAGCTGAATACCATATCAGACATCACGAGACAGACATTGTCTTTATGTACATTTGAGATTATTCTGTGAATTTTGTGTTTCACTTGAGTATGGACTGGTACAGAATTTGGAAACATTAGAAACACTGCCAGTCTTCAACATTTCATTCTTACCTCAGCCATATTTGGGAGTAAGAGGAAATTAAGAGGTGAAAAAAGAAGCAATAAACTTTAATGGAATAATAGGTGGGCACTTCAAGACATTTCATCATTGGACAAACTATATAAAATAAGAAAAAAAAGCAAACAGCAGAAATTTTTTTATCCTCTAGGGTAGAAACTGTTAGGAGAACAAGGTAAATCCAATACATATAAATTTTATTAATGGCAAAAGAAAAAGAATTTGCTCAATTGGAAAATAATGAAGAACTTTGAGAAACATGATTTTGAAACAAGCCCTTGTAGAGTTTAAGCTAAAATAAATATGGTCTGAGTATTCTGAAAGCTCCTGCCTGTAGTAAAATGCAATAGTCCTAAAATACTGCAAACTGGAAAATCACCATGTCTATGAAAAAAATAGGAATGTAGTACTACAATTTGCAATTTCTTCATTGTACACAGCTTTCTGTCCTCACTGAAAAAAAAAAAATATAGGCAGAGTATGAGAGGAAATATGGAAATCTTTTTTAAATGTCTAAGATACTATGGTATCATGACAAATATGCTTCAGGAAAAAAATCATATTAGACAGACCTAGGAGATGTTGTTTATAAAATGCCAGAATTAATTAATGGAACACAGTAGGTGTTGATTTTACGTCATTATAAGTTAAACCTGTTATTTTTGCAGTCCGGGAATGAAAAATAAATATCAAAGCAGCCTGACCTGCTCTTCTGATTTAATGGCTTAATTTCCAGAAATGCCAGTGAAAAATAGCACAAATGTTTGCCTTGGCCAATTCTTCTTTATTATAGTTCATCCATTTTCCCCTTTCCACAAGGATTGCAGCCCCTAACAGAGCTTAATTAAGTTTATATTTTATAGCACACACTACATGGCATTACAAGAGAAAGCTTATTATAAGCAAGAGAGGAAAATGTGTTCTAGAGCCCAGGCCATCAGAAAGCACCCCAAAAGCATCAGGGTTCTGTGGATCCTTAACCCTGTGGCCAAGACAGCTAGGAGCCCTCAACTTTTCACACACATTCCACCTAACTGAGCAATATAGCAGTGCAACTCATCCAAGGCAATAATAGGAATCATCTATTTCCATGCTGAGAATCAAAACCATATCCCTAGCCTAGGAGATTCATCTTTGACCATATGAATTTCTTTCGGCACATAAGGTTGTCCTTTCTTCATTGTTTCTTTCTTTAACATGAAGAGATAAACATCAGGAAGATTCTCCCTGTCCCTCTAGCACAAGTTGAAAGAATCTTGTGGTCATGACCTTTACCGAGGGCAAGCAGGGTTTCAGTGTGTTATGGTAGAGCCCCTCAGAGAACTCATGTTCCAGAACAGGAAGAATGTTCCAAAACAGCTGCGGTACCCACTGCTACTTAATGTTTTTTAAGGAGATTGGCTTGACCCCAGCAACATGACTGATTCCCTAACAAAACTAAGGATAAAGGTTTCAAAGAAGATCTACATCTGGTATAATTCAAATGGAAATAAAAGCAAGATGGCATTGTGTGATTGCTCTGAGAAAACAAAAGTTAAAATACAAATGAGACTCAACTGCACATGAACAGAAAAGCATGACAGTTATTTAAATCAATTTGAAACTTAGGCCTCATAAAGAGGTCCAAATGGAAATGGTACATGTTTTCTATGATGTTTTGTGGTGATCTCAGAGATGTAAGCTCCAGCTCTCTGCTCAACCAAGTTAGTAAATGGCTTCAATTTTCAAGGTCACCTTGTAATCCAAGATGGCTGCCAGACCTCCAGCCATTGCAAACGCATTCCACGCAGCGCAGCGGGAAGGCATAGGGGGAAAAAACAAAGGGAGTTCTTCCAAGTCAACCCCCTCTCAGCATTTTCCCAGGAGTCTCATGTGACACTTCTTACATCTTACTCATAAGAACTAGTTCACATGGCAATACTGAGCTGCAAGACAGGCTTGGGAAAATAATCTCCTAGAGATCTCATTGCCCTTCCAGTTATTAATCAGGATTCCCATTCTGAAAGGGGAAGAATGGTGTCTATGCATTTAGGCCTCTGTGCCAGCTGCTGCTGGGTGGACTATAAACAACAATTTTTATTTTTCACAGTCTAAAGGCTTGGAAGTTCAAATCAAGGCACCAGCAACAGATTCGCATCTATAGAGTCAGCTTCCTAGCTCAAACATGGTGCTTTCTCACTGGACCCTAGCTGGCGTCCCATCCACGAGGGCTCCATGCCATATTACTCAGTCCCTGCCAAAAGACCCCAACCTCCAAACACCACTGTCTTCAGTGCATGGATTTGGGGAGGATGCAACGATTGTCCACAGGAGATATAAGTGGATATACATGGGTTTAGCAATCAGATTTTTCTGAGTCAGAATTTTTGTCCTTGTTTATAACCTTAAAAGTTACTATCTAGTAATAGAAGCCTATTATAGTTGACTGAATTAAGGCAGATAGGTGCAAGAGGAGGAATTTAAAATTTAAAAAAAAAAAAAAAAACAGGAAAACCCTTAGCATCATGCTGTAGTAACTGTGATGCTTTTATGGTTGTGCACATCTGTCAAACAATGGGCAGATATATACAATGCTCTAAATCAATCATGACCCAGTAAAGCTCTTAAAAATATCAAGTGTGTGGGCTGGGAAGGTGGCTCAGTGGTAGAGCGCTTGCCTTGCATGCCTGAGGCCCTGGGTTCGATTCCTCAGCACCACATAAGCAAAAAGAAAAAAAAAAGCCAGAAGTGGCGCTGTGGTTCAAGTGGTAGAGTGCTAGCCTTGAGCTGAAGAGCTGAGGGACAGCGACCAGGCCCAGAGTTCAGGCCCCACGTCCGGACCAAAAATATATATATATATATATATATCAAGTGTGAGCCAGGTGGTGGTGGCTCATATATACCATCCTAGCTACTCAAGGAAGCTGAGATCTGAGCCTCAATGTTCATAGCCACCCTAGACAGAAAATCTGTGAGGTTCTTATCTCCAATTAACCAGCAAAAGGAAAACTGTAAGTGTGGCTCAAGTGGTAGAGTGACAGAAAGCAAGCAAGCATGAAGCCCTGAGTTCAAACCTAGTACCAGAAAATAGAAAACTAAAAAAAAAAAAAAAAAAAAAAAAAAAATAGTAAAACTAAAATGTAAGAATACACACACTTTTCAGAAAACCATGTCTCATTCCTATTAAAGGAGTGATTATTCCTTTTTCGTGATGGAATTGCTTTGTAAGGCACCTCTCCTGACAGATGTAGAGATTGCTCTGGTGAAACCTGTGAGCAGAGAGAAGATGGGGTGGGTCTGAGATAATCCCACACCCCGGCTCTCAGGTAAAGGCTGCCAGGGCAATGCCAGGCAGAAGGTAACTGAAGGTGCTTTCCAGTGACAATTTTTAAAGAGCTAATCTCTCCCCCCTGGGAAGAGATCATTAAACTTACCAGCTTTGAGAGGCTTAGCAAGCACAGCAGCTCCTCTCACATTGCCAGTGGTGGTAAAGAGGCAAGAATTCAAAGATTCTGGGGTCCCCACAGAGAAGCAGCAGATACACCCCACTATTCACCCCTGATTGCAGCTGCATTCTCACCCTCAGCTCTGCTTGTCATGATGAGGCAGACCATGGACTCCAGGCCCCCGAGAAACTTGGCACTGCCGAAGCAGAGGACAGGAGGAGACACATCTCACCTGCATCCAACCTGAGCTGCCTTCCTTCTCTAGGAGTGGCCAGCTCCTGCCAGCACCCTCTACACCAACCACCCAAATCTCCTTTGCCCACTGGACCATTGGCAGTCCAAACACAAGCTAGGAATATCTCAGACATTCAAGTACCAATTCCAGCTCCTCAGAAACTCCCCCACCCTGATAAGCCCCATCTTCTATCTATGGTGGGGTCTGAGTACCTGGAAATGGGCTGCTCCCAGACACAAACTCTGATAATATGTCTGCCTTTTCTTTCTTCCCTTTATCTAGGGATAGTCACTTCTTCCCGAAGTTTCTGATTGGGAGGGAGGGGTCACTCCATTCCCTCTTGTGTCCTCAAACTTCCAGCACTGATATAACAAATGCCCTGTATTTAATCCTCTATGTTTGAAACACATAGCATAGATTTCTTCTGACTAGACCTTGACAGAGAAAAGGGATTTGATTGTCAAAGAAATACAGCTTCTATATATCCTAATAGAAATGAGCTCTAAGGACCTGCTTTCCCTCAATATTAGTGTCAACTAACAAATTTATCAACCCAGTCAGACTGGCCTTCTGGAAGAAACAGGAATGCTCCACAGCAACACCACCAGACCAGCAGGCCCGGCGCTGACTGAAAAGCAGCCAGGGAGAAGCAGACATGGGAACCTCAGGTGTAGTTGACTCCCTGGCTCCCTGCCTGATCTGGAACAATTCACCTTACTTACCTGGATCTGATTGCATTAAAAAGCAAACCATCTGGAAAGGATTCATAACAGTAGGCTGGGGTTACTGTTATGGGAGAGATGCGCCTCTTCTTGTTATTTTATATGCAGGTATCCGCTTCAATTTTCTATAAAGAGCATGAACTGCTTCCCTAATGGTTAGAAATCAAAGCTATACTTAAACTCTCTAACTTCCCTTCTTTCGGCCACTTCTGACCTTCACACTTGTCTCCTAATTGTTCCCTTGCCTCAGCTTCTCCTTCCTCAGCTCTGGTCTGCAAACCACTACCAGGGCTCACTCGCAGAATTACCTGGCCTTGATCCTCAGGCTTACCTACTGTTCCTCTGTCTTGACTGAGCCTTGATCCGCAGCTTTGGCTGCTATTCCACTGTCGTTTTTCTTTTTTTCTTTTTTCTGATTCTGTAACAGCCAGCGGGGCTCTGATCATCAGTCGGACCGGACTATCAGCGTGGCCCCGAGGCCCGGCCTACTGGAGGGGCGGGCATAGGCGGGCCTCACGGCTCCACAGGCCCAGCCCAGGGCAGGGCATTGAGAGGCTGACGTCGCCGCCCTACGGGGCCACGCCTAAGAAAGGGCGGTGCATGCTGCCGGAAGGGGCGGTGCATGCTGCCGGAAGGGGTGGGGCATCCAGCCCCAGCTGGTGAGCTGTCAGGAAGTGATTCGGCAGTGGGCAGCTTGGGAGTGGAGCGTGAATGGCAGTTGGAAAACCGTTCGGGGAAGCCATTGGTCCTGGGAAGGAAGGGAGAGTAGTAGGCATGGAGGGAGAGATGGCAGGAGGGGAAAGCCTGTGGAGGGCAGGGCAGGGCAGGGCAGGCCCGTGGAGAGCCGAGAGGCCTGCAGAGAGGAGGAAGGGAAGGAAGGGAAAAGCCTTCCCTGTGGAGCTTTGGAGCTTCGGAGGGTTCGGTGGTGTGCACCCCACTCATGAAGGTCGGGGGTCGGGCTGCCCTTGGAGGCTTGGAGGTCTGATGGCGGAGGCGGCTCTGGGCCCTGGGCGTCCGGCCCGGGTCTGATGGCAGAGGCGGCTCTGGGCTCTGGGCATCCAGTCTGATGGCGGAGGCGGCTCTGGGCCCTGGGCGTCTGGCCCGGGTCTGATGGTGGAGGCGGCTCTGGGCGTCCGGTCTGATGGCAGAGGCGGCTCTGGGCCCTGGGCGTCTGGCCCGGGTCTGATGGCGGAGGTGGCTCTGGGCTCTGGGCATCCGGTCTGATGGCAGAGGCGGCTCTGGGCTCTGGGCATCCAGTCTGATGGCGGAGGCGGCTCTGGGCCCTGGGCGTCCGGCCCGGGTCTGATGGCGGAGGCAGCTCTGGGCTCTGGGCGTCCCGTCTGATGGCGGAGGCGGCTCTGGGCCCTGGGCGTCTGGCCCGGATCTGATGGCGGAGGCGGCTCTGGGCGTCCGGCCTGGGTCCGATGGCGGAGGTGGCTCTGGGCCCTAGGCGTCCGGCCTGGGTCTGATGGCGGAGGCGGCCCTGGGCCCTGGGCGTCCGGCCCGGGTCTGATGGTGGAGGCAGCTTTGGGCGTTCAGCCCGGGTCTGATGGCAGAGGCGGCTCAGGGCCCTGGGCGTCCGTCCAGCCCGGGTCTGATGGCGGAGACGGCTCTGGGCGTCCGGCCCGGGTTCAATGGCGGAGGCTGCTCTGGGCCTGGGCGTCCAGCCCGGGTCTGATGGTGGAGACAGCTCTGGGCCCTGGGCTTCTGGCCGGGGTCTGATGGTGGAGGCGGCTCTGGGCTCTGGGCGTCCGGTCTGATGGTGGAGGCGGCTCTGGGCCCTGGGCTTCTGGCCGGGGTCTGATGGTGGAGGCGGCTTTGGGCCCTTGGCGTCTGGCCTTGGTCTGATGGCGGAGGCGGCTCTGGGCGTCCGGCCGGGGTCCGATGGCAGAGGCGGCTCTGGGCCCTGGGCGCCGGGCCCGGGCAAGGTCTCAAGGGCCGCTCTCGGGTAGCAGACAGTGTACTAACCAGGCCTCCTTTCCCTGCCCCGAGGACTGTATGGCTCTCCGCTGTGCGCTGCCCCGGACCAACCCCGTGCGCACTGCCTCCCAGGGCGCCCCGGTACCCGGCCGGGCTACCTGACGGTGTCCAGACGCGCGGCTGGCCGCTGGCCATGGAACACTGCATACCTGACGGTGTCCAGACGCACGGCTGGCCGCTGGCCATGGAACACTGCAGGGAAGCCCCTCCTCGCCTGGAGACGGCACGAGGCAAGAGCGTTCCCAGACATACTAATGTATGAGAGTCCCAGCCACCTCCCCCACAGGCGGCCTGTGCCCTGGGGGGTCTCCCGCTGGCTGTGCAGGCCCTCCCCCCGCCCACCCACCCCCCACCTTGGTCCCACCAAAGCACTTCCATGTCATTCCTCATGGCACACAGGCTCCCTTACCTTTGCCGTCATGCCTTCTGCCTGAATCCCTTCTCCCCGGTCCCCTTACCCCAAAAGATTCCCCTACAAAGTCTTCGACATCTCAGCTCCATCTTAATGCCCTGACTCTCACAAGCAGACTCGTTTTCTCCAAAGATGGATCGAACCTCCAATGTACCATTTCCACGAGGGATTCCAAGTTACCTGTCCTTGTATCACGACACTGCAAGCGCCTTAGGAGTAAATGAGTGCTGGAGATTTCCAATGCACCTGGGAAGTTTGTGGCAAGTTCCTCAGCTTCCTTCTACCTGGCCTCTCCTTACCCCATATTCTTTTCCCACACACATCTCCTCTCCCAAGCACCCCGCCGGAACTGCCCCCAGCTGCTCTCCACGGCCTTTTCCTGCCCACCGAAGTAGCTCAGCCGTTCAAAGCCATTGCTAGGACAATGAAAGACTTGGCCCTTGGACAACATCCCAGGTCTCCGGGCTGAAAATGGTTCAGCCACACATGCTTCTGTTTCCTTCTTTATCCAAAAAAGGGGAGGCAGTGTACAGGGAAAAGCGTGGGCAGTGTGACAAACATTTAAATGTAGCAATTAGGAGAGCATGGATACCTACAGAATACTCAGCAATGACCCTACTCTCCACCACACCCTTTGATGGTTTTGTAAATAAGGATTCTAGACACCAACAAAGAGGACTATTATTCAAATACTATTTCATGAAAGTAACAAAAGTCATAGTGGAGCCAGTGAGGACAAACTGATTACAGCAACAATCATACTTGAGTAACCCACATCATTTCACAAACAGCCATCTACTTTTTCTCCTTCAAACTCCAACTCTCACGGGCACCAGTTGCTTACACCTGTAATCCTAGCTACTCAGAAGGCTGCTATCTGAGGATCATGGTTCAAAGCCAGCCCAGACAGGAAAGTCCATGAGACTACCAAAAACAAAGCTGTTAAGAGGAACTGTGGATCAAGAAGTATAGCACTACTGACCAAAAGAAGCTCAGGGACAGAACCTGTGCCCTGAGTTCAAGCCCCAGGAAACACACACACACACACACACACACACACACACACACACACACACCACTCTCCAGTTGTCCTTATTGTAGTTCTTCAAATGCGCCAACCCTCCATCTGTGGTGCTCTTCCTGCCCAGTGTACCTGCCTAACTAATTCTTCCTTTGGAGTGTTGTACAGAAAGTCACCTCTTCTGAAAAGCCTGTTCTGATGCCTAGAGGAGAAGTCATTTCCTGTGAGCTTCGGTCAAACTTTATGCCCAACTCAGAGCCTAAATGCATCCCCCTTTGCTCAAGGGCCTGATGCCCTCCACAGGAGATGGTTTTCTTCAGAGATGCAGCTCTCACCTTTCCATTATTCTTGAGGAATTCTATTGCAAACGATGGCAAAGCTATTGAATGCAAAGATATAGAGAAAAATTAGTTGTAACTGATACACTTTTTAAAAATCTGAAGTCATTAGTTGCACTTGGGACAATAATGAAGTTCTTATTAAATCATTTCAAGGCACCGGGTTGCAAGTGATACCTTGATCACCGGATGATGTGGAAGGAATTCCTGGCTCTTCTCTCTATATTGGAATTTAATTTCTTCCTTACATAAATCTCACTCTCAATGGGGGTTTGACAGGACCAGGGCCATTAATGAGAAAGAAAACCCTGGAAACCTAATTATCAGCTCAAAAGACATTCAGGGAAAGCTAGATGAGAGAAAAGTGTAAAATCTGACTGGGCTTGTGCTAGGGCTAGGTTTTGTAGCTAATGTAATTATTTTCCTCTAAAAGACATTTCAAAGAGTGGCATTTAAAGTGATCACATAGTAGATTAAAGAAAAAAAAGTCACAAATTTATAGAGACATCTTCACAAAGAGAGCCAGGTGTGCTGGCCTAGGAGACTACTCCTGTAAGCAAGGTTGTCCCCATTCTCCAACCCACAGCCCTTCAATTTAAAGGTGCTATCTTCAGAGAAAAAAAAGTCATGACATAATGGCTCAGATGTTCTATTGCATCTCAGACTCAAAGACTTTAACTCACAAAAGCAAGTTTTCACCAGGTGACAGTATCTTTGCTGGATTGTATTGGATGCTACTTATCTTACTAGACCATTCTTCTTTCAAATAGCCTGAGTTCTTATCTATAGACACACAATCTTTAACACCATACTGTATTCTCTGATTATCTGATTGTCTCAGAAAGAGAATTTCAAAGTCAACTCATAGAGAAATGTGACAGTCCACCTTAGTACAGAGCCCACCTTAATCTCATTGTAGGAATCAAATGTCTTAAAATGTACCTGCCATTGGCCACCTAGGAAATTTATCTCCCACAAATTTATTCAGAAGATTTAGTAATTATAGTTCAATATTACATTTTACTGAGACATAAGCAATTATGTCTATGAGTTTATTTCAGTAACAAGTTCAAAACTCCTAAATATCTAACCATTACAAAAAGCTTTTAAAATAACCATTTTTCACAATTATGTGAAATACCTACACAATTCCAAAAATCTACACCACAGTTAATACTCAAAACATAATATAGTTGCAATAAAATAAGATAGCTCCACAGCAATCAGACAAGATGCAAACATAACAGGGACCCAAGTAGGGAAAAATGAAGTAAACCTCTCCCTCTTTGCAGATGACAAGATCTTATACTTAAAGAATCCCACGGACTCCACTCCCAAATTACTCAAGCTGATTCAAAACTTTGGCAAAGTAGCAGGGTATAAAATTAACCAAATCAATGGATTTGGTTTCCCTTATTTGCAATAACTAGTATATGTCTGAGTCAAGCAGAAAAGGTCAGATAAGTTGATGTTACAGAAATTAACCCTAAGATATGTATGTATTCAAATGTTTTTTTCAATCATGTGATTGTTTCTAACACATAAGATTATTTCTTTGTTGCTTTGTATGTCCCTTCCCCAGAGTATAACCCCTGCTTTCACTATATTTGATGTAGGTATAATTTGTGGAGGGGAAGGGCACAAACAAATCATTTAAATAGGATACAGGTGGACCCATTGCAACAATGAGACCTATAAGTCGTTATGTCTGAAATGAACTTTACAACTTTGGTGCCGGGAGGGGGAGGAGGATTGGGTGGGGGCAGAGGCTGGGATGAGAAGGGATGGGAAGGGGAAACAAAGGAGGAGGCTATAATGCTTGATAAGAAATGTACTCATTATATTGCCCATGTAATTGTAACCCCTCTGTACAGTATTTTCACAATAAAAAAAAAAAAAAAGAAAAAAAACGAAAAAAAATCAATGGCTTTTCTGTATGCTATTGTTTCTAACATATTTATAAGATATTTCTTTGTTGCTTTGTATGTCCCTCCCCCACAGTATAACCCCTGTTTTCACTGTATTTGATGTTGGTATAATTTGTAGAGAGGAAGGGAAAAACCAAATTATTTAAATAGGGATACAAGTGGACCCATTGCAATTGAAATCAGGAAAGCAACTCCATTCGTAATAGCCACACAAAAAATAAAATACCTAGGAATTAACCAAAGAAATGAAGGACCTCTATGATGAAAACTTTAAAAACCTGAAAAAGGAAATCAAAACAGAACTTAGAAAGTGGCAAAACCTCCCATGCTCCTGGATTGAAAATGGCAATACTTCCCAAGGCTATCTACAAATTCAATGTGATACCTATCAATATTCCAACCTCATTCTTCAAGGAAATAGAAGAGGCAATCCAAAAATTCATATGGAACAGGGAAAGACCCCGAATAGCTAAAACAATCCTTAAAGAAAGAACTGTACTGGAGGAATATCAATACCAAATTTCAAACTCTACTACAAAGCCACAGTAATCAGAACAGCTTGGTACTGGTACAAGAACAGACAGGACCAATGGAATAGAATTGGAAACCCAGAAATGAACCCACGGACCTATAGCCACCTAATCTTCGATAAGGGAGCAAAACAATAGAATAGAAGAAAGACAGACTCTTCAGTAAATGTTCTTGGCAAAATTGGTTAATCCTTGTAGAAAACTAAAGCTAGATCCTTATATATCACCCTGCACCAGAATCAACTCCAAATGGGTCAAAGACCTCAGAGTCAAAGCAGACACTCTGAAAACATTACAGGATGGAATAGGAAAAACCCTAGGTCTCCTTGGTACAGGTCAAAATTTTCTTAATAGAGACCCAGAAACACAACAAATCAAAGAAAGGTTGGACAAATGGGATTGAATGAAACTGCAGAGCTCCTGCATGGCAAAGGACATAGCTAGCAAGATCAATAGAATGCCCACGGATTGGAAGATCTTCACTAGCCATACAACGGACAAGGGTCTCATATCTAAAAATACACCTGGAACTCATAAAATTAAATCCCCCAACAACAAATCCTCAAAGAAACTACTTTTAAAAAAACTTAAAAAGAAACTTCTCTGAAGAGGAAAGAAGGATGGCCAATAGACACATGAAGAAATGCTCAACCTCCCTAGCCATAAAAGAAATGCAAATCAAAACAACATTGTGATACCACCTCACCCCAGTTAGCATGACTATAATCAAGAAATCTAATAACAGATGCTGGAGGGGATGTGGACAGAAGGGAACCCTACTGCATTGTTGGTGGGAGTGTAAATTTGTTCAACCACTTTGGAAAACAGTATGGAGATTCTTCAAAAGACTCCACATAGAGCTCCCCTATGACCCAGCAATCCCACTTTTAGGCATTTACCCAAATGATCACAAAGTTGTGCTACCAGCACAACTATGGTTATTGCAGCATTATTTACCATAGCTAAGATATGGACCCAACCCAGATGCCCCTCAGTAGATGAATGGATCAAGAAAATATGGTATATACATACAATGAAATTCTATGCCTCCATCAGAAAGAATGACATTGCCCCATTCGTTAGGAAATGGAAAGTCAGAAAAAATTATATTAAGTGAAGTAAGCCAGGCCCAAAGAAACATAGGTCCCATGGTTTCCCTTATTTGCAATAACTAGTATATGTGTGAGACAAGTAGAAATGGTCAGATAAGTTGATGTTAGGAGAAATGAACCCCAAGATAAAGATTCAAATTTTTTTTCTTTCTTGCTATTGTTTCTAACATATTTATAACATGATTTCTTTGTTGCTTTGTATGTCCCTTCCCCACAGCATAACCCCTATTTTCACTGTATTTGATGTTGGTATAATTTGTGGAGGGGAAGGGAAAAAAACAAATTGTTTAAATAAGGCTACAGGTGGACCCATTGCAAAAATGAGATGTACAAGACGTTATGTCAAAAAATGAACTTTTCAACTTTGGTGCAGGGGAGGGGGCGCTGGGGGGGGAGGGGGAATGGTTAGGATGGTAAGGGGAAACAAAGGAGGAGGCAACAATACTTTATAAGAAACGTACTAATTACCTTACCCATGTAATTGTAACCCCTCTGGACAGGATTTTCACAATAAAAATAGGATAGCTTCTAAAATTATATTATGGAAATATGTTTATTGGCACAGCAAGGTTGTCATAGAGTGTTAAATAGGAAAAAAGTTAACAAACTAATGCAAAGAGTATAATGTTATTTTGGGAAGTAAAAATAATAATAGTTCTCTTTATTAAAATGCATTGGATCAGATGATTAATCAGGTAAAGAAAAATATGAAACTGGTAAAAAAAAAATTCAAATACCTTTATCTGAACCTAAAGCATACCTAAAATATAAGTGTACCAGTCATTTGGCAAAGGCAAGTCTAATTGGATTTAGTGTGGGTCCTTTTTCATATCTCTGTATCATCTATCTGTCGTTTAGCAACACACTGTCATATATTTCTAGTTTCATTTCTTTAATTGACAAGAAAACATAGACATCTGAGAAGCAATCTCTAACTTCAAAATCCTTTTACCTTTTTAAATTTTTTACCATAACTCAAACAACTGTTTAATCCACATCTAATCCAACAGCAAATATGTTTGCAAGATGCCTTTTGACATTTTTCCATCGCATTGAATTTTCATAGAAGTAATCTATATCAAAAAATTATGTTTTGTCTGTTCGTGTGACAATACAGCAAATACAAATGAAGTTGGAATGAAATACAACTGACTCCTGATTGGTGGCCAAAACTGCTATAAAAAAAAGTCTACCAAACACATCAGACACCAGTGCTCCTGAGCAAGTGGAAAGCTTTGTTTGATCCCATATGTGAGCCGAGGAGAAGTCAGGTGGAAAAGCTG
Source organism: Dipodomys merriami (assembly GCF_024711535.1). Classification (NCBI taxonomy): domain Eukaryota; kingdom Metazoa; phylum Chordata; class Mammalia; order Rodentia; family Heteromyidae; genus Dipodomys; species Dipodomys merriami. The sequence goes on along the minus strand of NW_027205604.1, from coordinate 6,145,373 downwards.
CCTGCCTCTCCATCCATCGCATGCAACCTCATTGTCAATCCCAGGAAACTCTCCAGGAGTACTTCATCTTTTCCTGTTCTTCTTCATCATGTCATTGTTTTATTGTCATTTTTTTAAAAATCATCATAATTTGTGATGTTTATGGATCACTTGTTTATTGTCTATATCCAATGCCAGAATTTAAATTTTTCCATCTGATTATGCACTAGCAGCTAGCTTTATGTTTAATGTTGCCGTCAGTTAGTGTCTTCTATTTGTATATGCATAAGTACTTATGGTCAAAATTATCTGGTGGTGTTGGTAGGAAAATAATTATTTGACCTAATCAAAAAAAGTCCCCATTGATGATAACTTTGATGACATTGTACACCTACAATTAGGTCTCAGCATTAGTCAGAATGTTTGTTCTCATTTCTTTATTAATATCCCTTCTTATTATAAACACACATCAAAAAGAATATCATTTGTTACTGTGTCAGCTCCTCAGTGAGGTAAAGTGGGGCAGGGAGGGGGGGATCTAAAAATTAGCCCCATGGGGTTTTTTGTGGGTGTGGCTTCTATAAGAGCAGTTGGATCATCTATTGAGAAGTGTCAACAAATGGTTGATTTAGGATTCTAGAGATTGTCTTGAAAGAAAGATTGTTAAAATTAAAACCAGAGATATTCATATAAAAAATTGTATGAGCCGGGCACTGGTGTCTCACACCTATAACCCTAGCTACCCAGCCCTTAAAGTCCGTAAAGACTCTTATCTCCAATTATCTACTCAAAAGTCTGGAAGTAGCACTGTGGCTCAAAGTGGCAGAACACTAGCCTTGAGCAAAAACAGCTCAGGGACAGCACCCCAGACCTTGAGTCCAAGACCCATCACACACATACACACACACACACACACACACACACACACACACACATACACACACATATTCAATTGGGTGCCAGTAACTCAAGCCTCTATACCTAGTTACTCGGAGGCTGAGATCTGAGGATTGCAGTTCAAAACCACAATCCAGGCAGCAAATTCTATTAGACTCTTATCTCCAATTAACCAGCCAAAAAAATCTAGAAGTGGAGATGTGACTCAAGTGGTAGAGCCTAACCTTAAACACAAAAGTTCAGAGACAACACCCAGGGCCTGAAAAATAGTTGTATCAAAGTAAAGAGCCAGCAGTGCTGCTCAGGATACAAGATCTGGAGCTTTAAGGGTCAAGAGCACATCACCCATGGCCATGATTGGATCTCCTGTAAAACATTTGCAACTCAGTTATGGCACCATCTTTCTTAGTGGTTGAGAAAACAATTTGTACAGGAGTAAACTTAACCCACACATGGTCAGCTGAGTGATAAGTACTCCATGATTTGTCTCCAGTCACCAGGCTCAACTAGCAGGCCCTCTTCAGACCCCAGGAGAAGCAATCTTCTGCAAGACAGTGTGGTTTCCCCACAGGGATGGGGAGGGTTGGCTTTTGTTCTCAGTATCTGAGGCAGCAATTGGGGTAGAGAAAACAGGAAATGTTAATGTAGAAATTTCCGGTTACCTATAGAAGGGCACTAAAAAGATTGAGCGCTTGGTAAACATGGACAACTTAGGGAGGTGACAGGATTTGCTCCAATCTATTGGTAGAGACCCAAACTTGCGGTTCAAGGGCATGGAACTAAGAGGTGGGAGTCAGTTAAACCTGCATCAGAGGAGATAGAATTTGCATAGCCACCAGATACTCACATTTATTAAGAATAGTAAAATAGCCAAGCACCAGTGGCTCATGCCTGTAATCCTAGCTACTCAGGAGGCTGAGATCTGAGGACTATAGTTCAAAGCCATTCTGGGCAGGAAAGGCTATGAAATTCTTATCTCTAATTAACCACCAGAAAACCAGATATGGTGCTGTGACTCAAGTGGTAGAGTGCTGGCCTTGAGCTGAAAAGCTGAGGGACAGTGCCCAGGCCCAGAGTTCAAGCCCCACAACCAAAAACAACAACAAAAAAAAAAAAGAATAGTAAAATAGCTCAGACAAAAATAGGTGGATTTATACACTAGAAGGTCATACTACAAACAGACAAGATTCCACTGAAAAGTAGTTCTCTCTATGATCCCATCTTTTAGTCAGAAACAATCCCAAGGGAAGATATTTTTGAGCAGAGAGTACAACTGGTCCCATTACATTGTGTCTGATTATTTACATAAGTGCAGCTAGAATGTCAGCTTACTACTTAAGCCCTGTTTAACTTTACCAAAAATTTTCATAAGGAATCCCTGAGTGTGCTTTTAGAAAGACCCTGGAGACTAAGGAAACCAAGCCAAGAATTCACCATCAAATTCCACTTGTAATACTTACAAATACGATCAAATTTGTTTCCTTTCAGTGTCCTCAAAATAGCCCAAGTTTCCTGGATACAGGCTGAGAACCATGTAGACAAGGCAAGGGGCCAGTTTTCCTAGGTGACCTTTGTAAGCATTGGCTCCATAAAGTCAACCTTAATTCTTTAAAAATGTCGGATCCTGTCTGAGTAAGTAAGCATCATTCTTGAACATGACATTCCAAGTAAAGTGCTCACTGCTGAGAAATGTTTCCAATTACTTCACAGGAAGCAGTAAGTATGGCTACATCTATGCCAATAGTGCTGTAACTATGAAAATAAGAACATTAATTACATCTTTGGATTCAAGTGGGTGGAGCAATAGAGTAGAAGCTATTGTTTCCAAAGAGGAGATAATTTATAAAACCAAATGAACAAGAGAAAAAATCTTCAGACATATAATAATTCTGAGCCATGATATAGCATCATGTGATAATCATCTAGTGAGAGTATACCAAAGATGTATCAAGAATATAAATTAAACAGGTGACAGTGGCTCTCACACGTAATCTCAGCTACTCAGGAAGCTGTGGTCCAGAGGAACACAGTCCAAAACTGAGGACGTGTAACACCAGTGAAACAAGAGACACTAGAAGAAGAAATCAACTCTTCTCAATCTGGGGAATGTCTTACCTTGTCAAAAAAGTAAAAAGAAAAAGAAAAAGTCAACCAACCAAAAAATATATTTAAGATTTCACTCCTTTTGTACAATCATGACCCTTTTATAGAATTCAATGCCATCATTCTCTATGTTCTTCAGAACAAACACTGTGCTCTCTTTGTTTTCAAATGTATATTTGACCCTTTTTCAAGGGTATATTTGATATTCTTTTAAATGCATATTATCAGTACTCGTTTCAAATGTATTCCCCTTTCAAACAGATTTTTGGAAGTCTGTCTACTTATTACAAGCTCACCTTCTCTTCCCCCATTAAATGGCTCTCTGTCTTCTTTTTCCTTCCTGAGTACTATGAGACTCCTTTGACCAAGGTGATCACAAGGTCAAGTTTAAAGGGCAGATTGAGTGTAAAAGAAAGCCTGGCATCAGTTGGGCACTGATGGCTCATAACTGTAATTCTAGCTACTGAAGAGGCTGAGATCTGGAGATCAAGATTCAAAGTCAGCCTGAGCAGATAAAACCAAGAGACTTTTATCTCCAATTAATTGGCAAAAAGCCAAAAGTAGAAGTGTGTTTCAAGTGGTAGAGTGCCAGCCTTGAGCAAAATGTTTAAGGATAGCACCCAGGCTCTTCCTCACTCACAAAGAAAGTGGGATGAGATGAAAGTTCCCAGCTCCCAGCTAAAACAACTCTTCCTTCCTTTCTGCTGGGTTCTTGCCAGTCTGTGGTCCTTCCTCTTTCCCTCTCCTCTCCCATGAATTTCATGTATTGTATATATGGTCTAGGTGAAATTTCTAGAATCCACTAACATAAGGAGTGAGGAGGACAGTAGGCAGCTAGGCCTATAGAACTTGCAGATGGCAGAATAGGCTGAGAAACCAAAACCTGCTTGACAAGGAGATTGGAGTATAGGGACAACAAAAGAAGGAGGAAGTAAGAACAAAGAAGGAGGAAACAAGGTCTGAGCACTAAGCCTTATGGGAAACAGAAAGGCAACCTTACAATTAGAAAAATCATCTTCAAGGACTCCAATTCTCACTATTTAACCCAAGGCCAAGCTCTGTAAGGAAGAGGATGGTCCAAGATGGAGGAGATGGGCTGAAATGCTACCTTCCATGCCATTGCTATGCCATTTGCCCTCTTTCTCTGCCATATTTCGTTTCTAGTAAAACTTCTTATCATCTTTACTATGTTCCCTTCTTGCCTGGAATTTTCTCTTGACAGATGCAAGGACTGAGGATGTTTAGCCGCTTTAAACATCTGGTAACATATCCGATGCACTGGCTGGGAAGTTAGGGATTACATATGTTTTGTTTTGCTTTTTAACTTGGAATCATCAAATGATTATAGTAATATATCAACATCAAAGGTAATGGAAAACCAAACCATGTTTCAAAGTACAGCTTAGGAACCCTAAATGTTAAGGTTGGTCTGAGACTTGAACATGTCAACAGAGGTAAAACTGTCACTGGGTTTGAGGTTTTGTTTATGTGGGGGTTTTGTGCCAGTGCTGTGTCTTAAACTTTTCTTCAAGGCTGGTGCTCTACCATTTGAGTTACACCTCCACTTCTTGACTCCTGCTGGCTAATTGAATGTAAGTCTCACAAATTTTTCTGCCCAGGCTGGTTTCAAAGCTTGATACTCAGATCTTAGCCTCCTGAGAAGCTAGGATTACAGATATAACCAGCCTGGCTAGTCACTGGGATTTTATTTGAAAGTTTTCCTTTCCCCCAGGAAGATCAAGGAAATAACAAGAAGGGTACATCAATACTCTCCCTCTCCCTCTCCCCCTCCTTCTCCCTCTCCCCCCACCTCCCCTCCTTTCTCTCCGTCACCCCTATCCTTTTTATCATCCTAAATCTGCCCATCCATTACATAAGACTGTCCATAAGGCTTCACCAGGATTCCAAGCTTTCTGTCTTCTCCCTTTTCCTTCATGTCTGCAGGAAGAAAAAAAAAATGTAAACAAGAGCTTAGGGAAGCCTGGATAGTTCATTGCAAATGAAACTTCAATTCCCCTCCTGCTTTTTCTTTCTGACATATCCTCCTTGACTTCTTGCTCACTCCTGAGATGCAGAGAAAACTGCAAGCTGGCACTCTCCCTCCCCATACTCTGGCACAGAAAGCCAGGGCAATGGGTGGCAATGAAACATCCCTTACTGAGAAAACCTTCCCTTGTAAGCGCCTGATAATGGGCCTGCCTATTAAATGGCATTCCCCTTCTGAAACTTTCATTCTGCCTATAGATCATGTTTTCGGATGAGAGCTGTGCTATTGAAGTAGCTGCCAGGATATTATGGGCCAGAGTGATCGCAATTTACAGTATTTCATAAATCACGGCAAGATTAAAAATGTTTCTGACAGATGAGGCTTTAAATTGACATCCTGTCTTTTTACGAGCATTAAAAAAAGGTTGATCTTATGACATATTCTATAGATGCATCTTCTTTGGCTCAGCCAGAAAGTCCTCATTTTGCATAGCGCTAGAGAGGAAGAAGAGGGAAAAAGAGAGAGGGAAAAGGGACAAAGACTACAACTCCTCTACTCTGCTTTCTAAGAGGAAGGTCAGACAATTAGACGGCTTTAGGAGACAAGATATTTCACCTATTCCCTGCTAGAAACATTACCTGTGAATTTCATGAACCCCAAACACTATGAAATTGAAAGAAAGAGAAAATGAGATTAATTCTCCTTAGATACACTAAGGAACCTGTAATTTCCTTAATGAAGACCACAAGATCAAACAATGGCTCAGTTGAGAAGCTCAAGAGGAAATGATCACCCACTCTGAACACTCATTGTGACTCAGGATGGACAGATGAGGAGAAGAGGAAATTAAATTATTCGGGGGAGAAGGCTGGGGCTCAAACTCAAGGCCTTGGTACTGTCCTTGTGCTCTTTTGCTCAAAGCTAGGACTTTACCACTTGAACCACCACAGCCACACTTCTAGCTTGTGTGTGTATGTGTGTGTGTGTGTGTGTGTGTGTGTGTGTGTGTGTGTGTGTGTGTGTGTGTGTGTGCGCGCTTAATTGGAAGTGAGTCTCATGGACTTTTAACTGCTATTACAAGTGTGAGCCACTTGTACCTGGCTTATTCTCACAAGTATTAGAAGAGCCAGAATCAGAGATGAAAACTAAAAAGTAAACTGAAAAAAAAAGAAAAAGAAAAAAAATCAGTTAATATCTCTCCTACCACACCTACTTCTCGAAGTTACAAGAAAGGGAGACATGAGTGATCATCACCTACTCTCTTTTATGAAATGGCAAAAAGCTGTGAACACTCCACAGATGGCAGAAACAGAAAAGTGAAAATTATTTAGGAAAAGAAAGCTCTAAAGCTCACCTGCTCTGGTAGAGCCAGATATATCTCCGTGTGTGTGTGTGTGTGTGTGTGTGTGTGTGTGTGTGTGTGTGTGTGTGTGTGTGTGTGTGTGTGTGTGTGCTGGTACTGGGGCTTGAACTCAGGGCCTGGGTATTCTCCCTTAGCTTTTTCGCTCAAGGCTGGCACTTTACCACTAGAACCTCCACTTCCAATTATTTGCTCATTATTTGGAGCTAAGAGCCTCACAAACATCTCTGGTTTTGAATCAAGGTCCTCAAATCTCAGCCTCCTGAGTAACAAGGGTTACAGGTATGAGTTACCAGTGCCTGGATACATCTCCATTTTTTAGAATAATAAACCACACCCAACTTGGCTTCCTAGAACCACTATCTAACGGTTGAGTTGCAAGACAATGCCCATGGGTGTATTACCCAATATCAGAAAGGAAAGAGGCCATAGATGAGAACTGCCATTCTAAATCTTTAACTCCCATTTCCTGGGTGGGGAGCAGGAATTCTCCCTACCCATCCCTCCCTCTTTCCCCTCCATTTCTCCCTCCTTTATCTTGTTACACTAAAATAAATCTTTGCTAAACATCCACTTCATGAGCATCTCCTTACTGTGAGAGCTCTTGAAATTCTTTTCAAGGACGTGTGATTTTGCAGGCAAGCTGGGAAACTGAGGGAAGCCCTCCTGCATGTCAGGTGACACCTGAGCCAGAGTTTCTCAGTTTGGGTCCCATATTAAAATCATCTGAGGTGCTGTTAAGACTGCCGGACTCCAAACCAGTGGATACGGTCAAATGTAGGGCATGACTGTGGAAAACTAGTAATTCTTCAAATGACTCCAATATGCAGCCAGTTTGATACTTGCTAGTCCAGGGCCACAAAGGTAAGCAACAAGAATAAAGCAGGCAAGATGTCCACATCTTCCAACAAGCTGGAAACACATGGGTATGAACTCAATAGGACAATGGAGAGAATAGGTGGGGTTGGGAGAGATGGGGAAAATGATGGAAGGGGTAACTGATGAAAGTGCTCTGTACTCACAAACTGACATGTTGAAACCCCTTTGAATAACTCCCTAAAGATTAAAAAAAATAAAGTAAAATAAAGAACAATTGCTGCTTAGCTCCAACCAGTTGCTGCCAGAAGAATTATGATCCTATTGTCAGATTTGCAAAGAAAAATCCAGAAATCCAGATATTTGCACTGTGAAACTTTCTGATTTTAAAATATTAAAATAATAATTTTAAACAGTAATAAGACTGCTGGGCACCAGTGGCTCACACCTGTACCTTTTGCTATTCAGGAAGCTGAGATCTGAGGATTGCAGTTTGAAGCCATCCTGGGCAGGAAAGTCCATGAAACTTATCTCCAATTAACCACCAAAAAGCTGGAAGTGCATAGCCAAGATATAGAATCAACCCAGATGCCCCTCAGTGGATGAATGGATCAAGAGAATGTGGTCTATATATACACAATGGAATTCTACTCCTCCATCAGAAAGAATGATATTGCACCATTTGTAAGGAAATAGAAAGACCTAGAAAAAATTCTATTAAGCAAAGTAAATCAGACCCAAAGAAACATGGGTTGCATGGTTTCCCTCATTTGTGGTAACTAGAATATTCCTATAAATCTGCAAGTAAATACACTGGATGGTAAAAGACCAAAAAATAATACACTTGGACATGATAAATGATACAGGTCTATAGACATTCACACAGTGAGACTAAAGAAGGATATTCTTAGGAGAGGATCACAAAGGCTCAAAAGCTACCTGTAGGTGATCGTATTGATGATCCTATCAGCCGGGCACTAGTGGCTCACACCTGGAATCCTAGCTACTAGGGATGCTGAGATCTGATGATCATGGTTCAAATCTGGCCTAGGCAGAAAAGTCTGTGAGTCTCATATCTCCAATTAACCACCAGAAAACCGGAAGTGACACTATGGCTCAAGTGGTAGAGCGTTCACCTTGAGCTAAATTGCTGAGGGACAGCACCCAGGCCCAGAGTTCAGGACCCATGACCAACAAAAAATAATAAATAAATAAATAAATAAAAATGAACTTCTAGTATGGAAACAAGAGGATGTTGTTATTTCACTTTTGTCTGTTTTTTTCTCTTTTGTCACTTTTGGATTTCTATACCTTTTATCCTGTATGTAAGTTTATCTGTTTTGGTGAGAGTAAGGGGGAACACAGAAATGATGGGACAAAGGATAAACTAAAGCAACAGTGATACTCACTAGACACTATGTTAGAAATTGTTGGGTCTTCGTCCATCCCACAAAAGACGGACAGGGTCCGAGGAAAGTTAAGTGCTGCACTTGCCCGTTCCCCAGCCTCCCTCAGCCCGGGAGACAATCAGACACAGCGGGGAGCCAAATCCAGCAGATAGAAAACTCGTTTATTAACAGAGAGCAGCCCCTTTTAAAGACAAAAAGGGTGGGTGGCATGGTAAGGGAGGAAGAGGAACCAATCACTGTCAAGGTCACACTCTATCATTCACCTGAGCCTTCACGGGCTGGTTAGGCATTGAGAAGGTGAATTGGGCTCTGCCCACTCTACTCTCTCTCAGCGCCATCTTTGCTGCCCATGTGCTCTACAGTAAATTAGGCTCTGCCCACTCAACCCCCTCTCAGCGCCATCTTTGCTGCCCATGTGCTCCACAAGAAATGAGCTATACAATTTGTAGGGGAGAGGGGTTGGAAGGGAAATAACTGAGAGAAAACAAGAGAAGAGGTTACACTGTTCAAAAAGAAATGTACTCATTACATGACTATGTAACTGTAACCCCTCTGTACATCGCCTTTACAATAACAAAAAACATATTAATAAAAAAAGCTACCAGTGGAACTGTGGCTCAAGTGGTAGAGTACTAACCTTGAGCACAAAAGCTCGGCACCAGTGGTAGGCCCTGAGTTTAAGTCCCAGGACTGGTACCAAATAAAAACAATGATAATATGCAAAATCTACCTAACCTAGGAAAAATACATACTTTGGAACTCTGACTTTGCAACCTCTGCTCTAGATACTCTATTTCACAAGTCAGATTTTTGCATAAACAAAAATATTTCCCCACCATTGTAATACAGGAGAGACTTCTCAGGGTGAGAGGTAGCACGGTAGAGAAGTATTCTAATGGAACCCTCGAGTAGCAGCTACTTCAAGATACCTAAGTGCCAGCAACAAATATAAGTGTGTGACTGTCAGAGAAAAACAGAAGCAGGGGCACTCTGGCCATTCCAAGTGAGGGCCCCAGGGCTATATTGGTCACCCTCTGAGGGGCAGAGATACTCCATCATTACTAACTGCAGACCTTCACTTGGCCCTGTCTCTCCATACCACTGGAACAACTCTTCCATTTGCTTCTCTATGTTTGTTGGGAAGGAGCGATGGCCACTAATTACAGCTCTCAGATCTGTTTGAAGCAGACCTATTTTCTCTATGAGTTCATGCCAATGACCTACTTTCTGTGTATTATTATCTGTGCTGCTGTTTGATTGATTTTGAGACTGTTTTGTTACAGAGAAAGAGAAAAATCTAAAGCAATCAAACTCCTCTCATTGAAGATAATATAGGTCTACCACAAAATGTAAATTTATTACTTTTTCTTTATAAGAAGATGACATCAGTGAGTTGTATTTATGCTGTAGAAATTAGCTGAACACTGTTTCAGGGGGTTAACAAACACACAAGAAATATAAATGTATAAACATCTAGACATAAAGTCTAAGATAATATAATAGAAGGCATGTTTTATTTTAAAACTTGTTTGCTTATAATATTCGAGAAATATTTATTTCATAAAAGTGCACAATGTTAGTTTTACAAGATGACATATATTTCCTATTTATACTCTTCTTATCCCATTTCTCATGTGCAGTATATCATCTGATTTTAATATGCCTCATATTTTATGTATTCATTTATGAGGCTGTGAGATTTTATTTCTTGAAATCTTAGTGGAATGTTTACCAAAAAAAGCAGATAATTAAAAATAAAACTGCACAGCTCACATGCACATTTTATTTTACGTGCAATTACAAATGTATTTTACAGGCAATCCTAAATGTCCAGCTCCACATAGCATCTCTTTCTTCTCGTGAAGCACGAATTCCAAGGAAATCTTAACAAGAGGCTCATTGAAGACTGAAATTCCATACACCCAGGAACACCAAGGGGTGATTTATACTCTGGTGATAGAAATAACTATGTTTTGGGTGCAAGCTGGATTTCCAGGGAAGATATAATTGCTAGGGATGTTGGAAGAAAGTGGCTTAGAAATAGGAGTCACTGGCTACAGAACATGCCTTAAGGAGGTGCATCATCCAGACTGACAGTAGCTATTGGTCTCTCTCCTCTCAGTTTCTCTGTTTCCACCTCTTTCTCTCAGTTTCCTTCTTTGTGTGTCTCGGTCTGTTTTCTTTCTCTCTGTGTGTTTCTTTGTTTTACTCTGTTTTTCTCTGTTTTATTCCCTGTGTTTCTCTATTTCTGTTTCTTTCTTTGTTCTTCCCTTTCTCTGTTCATTTTTCTCTCTTTCTCCCAGTTCCTCTGTCCTTCTCCATAGTCAGTAAGAATCTCTCCAAATCACAATTTTCCTGTCTTCAAAACTTTCTGAATTTGAGATGTTCAGTGTCCTACTCTTTCATTCCCACATTGTTTCAAGAGTTTTTCAGAAGGGCAGTTCAAGTGTTGCTGTGTATTTACATGAAAAAGAGTCATGGCTGGGTGCCAGTGGCTCATGTCTGCAACCCTAGCTACTCAGGAGGCTGACAACTAATGATCATGGTTCGAAGCCAGCTAGTTCAGACAAACCCAAGAGACTCTTATAGCTGGCAATGGAGTTGTTGTTCAACTGCTGGAGAGCTAGCCTGCCGCAAAAAAAGCTCAGGGACGGAAGATGGCAGAGGAGAAGCTGGAATCTGAACAAGCTCTCGCATAGAAAGGAGTTTTGGAATTCTATGCCTCCATCAGAAAGAATGACATTTCCCCATTTGTTAGGAAATGGAAAGGTTTGGAAAAAATTATATTAAGTGAAGTAAGCCAGGCCCAAAGAAGCATAGGTCCCATGGTTTCCCTTATTTGCAATATCTAGTATAGGTATGAGTCAAGCGGAAAAGGTCAGATAATGTGATGTTAGGAAAATGAACCCTTAAATATGTATTTTAATGTTTTCATTTCTTTCATGCATGTGTTTCTAACGCATTTACAAGATTACTTCTTTGTTGCTTTGTATGTCCCTCCCCCACAGTGTAACCCCCGCTTTCACTATATTTGATGTCAGTATAACATGTGGAGGAGATGGGGACAAACAAGTCGTTTAAGGATTCAGGTGGACCTGTTGCAACAATGAGAAGTACAAAATGTCATGTCAAAACCAGCTTTACAATGTCGGTGTGGGGGGGGGAGGGGGGTATAATTGGGTGGGGGGAGGGGGGTAAAATTGGGTGGGGGGAGGGGGGAGGCGGGGAAGGGAAGTGAAGGGTAAACAAAGGAGGAGGCTGCAATGCTTGGTAAGAAATGTATGCATTATCCTGCCCATGTAATTGTAGCCCCTCTGTACAGTATGTTCCCAAATAAAATAAAATACAATTTAAAAAAAAAAAAAAAAAAAAAGCTCAGGGACAACACCTAGGTCCTGAGTTCAAGCCCCAATAATGACTCAAAAAATAAATGAATTATGCTATCTACAAATAGATTCACAAATCCTGCTAGGTTTTGTTCCAACACATAATCTCTCCAACAATGAGAATCACTGATCTAAAGTGTATACAACCAGTTACACACCTAGCAAGCTGAAACTCTGCTGCTCAAATCTTCTTCTAGAAAACACTCTTACAATGAAAAAAAAATCATTTTTATGCCAAAAATGGAAGTAGCTCCTCTTTGAGGGGGGGAGGGGCCATCATCTTGCCCTTGCTCACTAGGTGGCAGTTCACACCTGTACATGATTTCACATAAACCACACCCCTGCGCCCACAGCGAGGAATAGCAGCCTGGGTTCTTAAAATGAAAGAATTACTTCCTGCTTGCAAGCTAGGTGTGGAAGAAGGCGTTTGTTAGGCCAGTGAGAGCTGCCAAAAGTATCCCCAGGACATTTGTCACCTTTACAGTGTTGTCACCACCACCATTAACCAGAAAGAGCAGATGCAGGAGGATTTACAGCACTCCCTCTCATGGGAATAGATAGGCACTGACTTCACTGGGGAGGGGGGCGGAGAGGTGGGGGGGAAGGGCTCGTTTCTCCCCACAACTGTCCTGGGAAGAGAGGCAGGAGCACCATGCACCCTACAACCACAGTACCTTACAACAGTCATCCTTCTAAAGCACTGGCCAAGAGATCAGAGAGACTCTCTAAGGGCCTCACGGATGCAGGAGCTCCAAAGCAGACCAGTGAAGGCTGGCACACCGCAGGTTTTGTGGTTACTCATCACCAGGTTTCAGCTTTCTACTCCTTTGCAAATTCCCCATGGCATCTGTGGTGCTGAGGATTTCAGCTTTCCGGATTTTATTCTTTTAGGACTGTGGTTTTCAGCAGGATAAACTTCAGGGATTTTGATCTTTCCCGATCGGTACACTTGGAATCATGGCATCAGGTGTTGTGCCTTTCAGGATTGTGATGGACTCCAGAGAATCCAAGGGGCAAAGAACATATTCATGTAACAGAAGCTAAAGGAATTCTATCACACACCTTGAAACAGCATAAGACTGGTTGCCAGCATCTTGAAGGTAGGCTGGTGTCTCCTACAAATCCCCAGCCAAGCAGGCGAGCATGTACCAAGCATTTAAATGGATAAGATGCCCGGCACTGGTGGCTCACACTTGTAATCCTAGCTATTCAGGATGCTGAGATCTGAGATTTAAAGCCAACTTAAACAGAAAAGTCCATGACTTTTATCTCCAAATAACCAGCAAAAATCCAGAAGTGGAGGTATTGCTCAAGAGCCAGAGCACCAGCCTTGAGCAAAAACGTTAAACAAAATGTGAGACCCTGAGCTCAAACCAAGTACAGCATAAAATAATAAAATAATAATAATAATAATAATAATAATAATAATAATAATAATGCTTAAGCAAGATGCTGGTGGTTCACAACTATAATCCTAGCTACTCAGGAGGCTGAGATCTGAGGATTGCAGTTCAAACACAGCCTGGGCAGGAAAGTCTGTGAGAGCTTATCTCTCATAAACTACCAAAAAAGAAGAAAAAAAGAAAAGAAAAGCTGTAAGTGGAGCTGTGGCTCAAATGGTAGAGCACTAACCTTGACTACAAAAGCTCAGGGACAGTGGCCAGGCCCTGAGTTCAAGCTTCAGGACTAGCACATTTGTCTTGAATATTTGTCTATGCCTTATTCTTCACTTTATGTTTACTGACTCTATGACTCCTCCTAAAAATAAGTCATCTTCCTTAGAGGGACGAAGGACCAAGAGACAAGTGTCTGAAGCATTACTTATCCCTCATCCTTCTCACTATCCCAGAACAATCAGAGGAGTGATTAGTTGGTTGTCAGTGTCTCATGCTTTAATCTAAGCTATTCAGAAGGTTGAGACGTGAGGGATTCGATTCAAAGTCAGTCTGAGCAGAAGAGTCTATGAGTCTCTTATCTCCAGTTAACCACCAAAAACCAAGTAGCTCAAGAGGTAGAGCACCAGCCTTCAGCAAAAATACCTTTAGTGCCGGGCTCTGAGTTCAAGCCCTAGTATCAGCACACATCAGCACATATGCACACATCAGCACATATGCACACACGCACTCAATTTCCCAGTTACTTTACATACCAAGCATTCACTAGTATTAGGAATACATGTATCTAATTGCAAGCATCTTTCTGTATTTGATATGTTGCAAAGAAGAATTTACTGGGAATGAGACAAGGTTCATTTTTTCCTATTACAAGAATATAAATGGCTCAAGAAGGACAGTTCACCATGACAATCTGCATAACTAATGCACTCCCCAAGTAACTGTATAACAGGCATCCAGTGTTCTAAACTCATGAATATTTTGAGTAGTTAAGTAGAGCAGAGATTATAAATAGAAGGAGGGGGAGCATACCTTTCCCAAAGCTTATCTGTAAACAGAAGACTTAGTGTTTGTTTTTAGGTTTTTCTTCTATTTAAGTCTTTGGCATGTTGTCTTTAAATATGTGTGTGTGTGTGTATACATGTACTTTAGTTGTGTCTGTGTGTGTGTGTGTGTGTGTGTGTGTGTGCGTTAAAGCAAAATAAAGTGATAGCCAGCAGGGCCTTCTTTAACCAGGCTGTTATTTAGCACCATGGTTCAAATGGGCTAAAGGCTTCCATGAGTCCTGGGATCATGGCATTCATTTCCTTCCTGACACTCTACCTGGCAATGCTCAGCTCACATATTCTTGCAAATTACTGGAAATACCACATTCCCATGAGACAAAGTGGCAGCTCTGAAATTAAGCAGTGTAAGCCAGAAATTCCAACAGCTACATTAAACAAACACACCGCCAGCAAATTTCTCTGCCCCTACTCATGCAAATGGAATATAACCCTGTCTAAATAGTTACTCAGCACTCTCCACACTCAACACTGGAAAAGTGCCCGCCCTTGAGGCTTTGTTTGACTGCATTCCCAGGGCCTTTTTGCCTGTCTCCCAGGAAGGTAGAGGAGCAGGAAAAGTTTTGTCCAGTCTAAGCACTGGCTCAATAACCAAGCAGTCATTGGCCAATTAATAATAATAATAATAATAATAATATTAATAATAGCTATTTCTGGTTTTTACTCACAACACAGAACCCAAGAAGACTTCTTGAAGAAAAACGTTCTGTGTGTGATTGCTAAACTTCTTATTAAGTGAAATTTTCCTATCACCTACACTATGAATCCTTCTTCTCTTGCCAAACACAAGAATCAAAATCAATTTAGCTGTCCTAAATCTCTGGTAACATATTTGGTGCAATGGCTGAGAATTTAAAGATTAAAAGTTATTGAAGTATGTCTTTCTGATTTTGATTGACTGAAAAATAACATAAAGGGACAGTAGTTTCTAGAACAAACAAATCTCTATTGTTGCAAAGGCAATGGTTTAAAGTGAAAGTTAACAAATGTTTAGAATAGTTTTAGTTTGCTCCCATTCTGCAAAGACTCAGGGGTTCAGAGAGTGCTGGGTACAGTCAACTCAGTAAAGGGAATGAGGAGCACAGGCACACTGATGGGATGGGCTTCCAGAAGGGTCTAAGGAGATGGCACAGGCAAACTATCTGAGGCAGTTTCTAGCAGAGTAAACCCTCAATCTCTATGTCCAGATAAAAATAAAAATCTAGTCATGTCTCCAAATTCATAAATTCTTATTGAAGTTAAATGAATGCAAAGCAGATTCAAATTGCTTTTTGGAGGAGTAGGTAGCATTGTGACAGGATTTTAATCCCTTACCATTGGCTGTTTGGAGAGCCATAATGTGTGTGTGTGTGTGTGTGTGTGTGTGTGTGTGTGTGTGTGTGTGTGTGTGTGTGTGTGTGTGTGTGTGTGTGTGTATTAGGACTTAAACTCAGAGCCTGGGTGCTGTCCCTTAGCTACTTTCTTTTCTGTAGCTCATTGACAATAAGAGTCTTATTATGTCTGGGATGATTTTAACTGAAATGCTAAAACCTCTGGTTGAAATAGGGCTTATCAGACTTCATTGTCATAGAGTTTACTCTTAGCCTCTGTAACTCCATTTTGCTCTTGTGACTCCATCTTAAAGAAAGGACTGCAGGGCTGGGAAGATGGCTCAGTGGTAGAGTGCTTGCCTTGCATGCCTGAGGTTCGATTCCTCAGCACCACATAAACAAAATGAAAAAAGCCAGAAGTGGCGCTGTGGCTCAAGTGGTAGAGCGCTAGTCTTGAGCTGAAGAGCTGAGGGACAGTGCCCAGGCCCAGAGTTCCGGCCCCACAACGGGACCGCCCCCCAAAAAAAGGACTGCACCCCAACCCATGAGTCTAGTTCCTTATAGTTCGACATTTGAAGATACATGTAGCCACTGATTCATTTATGTTCCTAGGTAACAATCATAGAAATAGGTCATACTGCCCTCTCTCAGCGCCTGCTTACAGCATTGTCTATTACACTTCTGTAACTTCCCACTTGGCTTATACCTGCAGGAAAGAACTGTTAGGAACTTTCCACCCCTGAGCAAACAAGGAGGTGGGTTTTCTGTTTTATAAGGGGCCATGAGGCCAGGATTGGGACTGAACTTTTGAGCACCCGACTGCCCAGTGTATTCCCGGCTGGAAATAAAGATTTTCTATTGGTTGTACTTTATGTTTGTATGGTCTCTACTGATGGTCTCCCCACACAATGTTTTATAGCTCCACAACTTTTGCTTAGCTTTTTCACTCTACCACTCAAGCCACAGCTCCACTTCTGATTTTTTTGCTGGATAATTACAGATAAGAGTCTCACAGCTGCCCCAGCTGGCTTTGAAATTTGATCTTCAGATCTCAGCCTCTTGAGTAGCTAGGATTATAGGAATGAGCCACCAATATAACTTCTTTTTTACCATGTGACTAGGACAGCAAATCTTGGGTAGTAATTCTTGTTGTAAGTAATTATTGAATTAACAGTAATTCTTGTTCTTAATGAAAATGCCATCATTCTCCCATAGCATCTAAACTTAGTGAAAGAAATTACATGTCAGATCTTGTCATATTGTAAATACAGAACAATGGGCTGGGAATGTGGCTTAGTGGCAGAGCACTTGCCTAGCACGCATGAAGCCCTGGATTCCATTCTTCAGTACCACATACACAGAAAAAGTCAGAAATGGCACTGTGGCTTAAGTGGTAGAGTGCTAGCCTGAAGCAAAAGAAGCTCAAGGACAGTGTCCTGGCCCTGAGTTCAAGCCCCAGGACTAGCAATAAATAAATAAGTAAATACCTAAATAAGTAAATAAATACAAAAGAAAATAAAATAGAGAACAAAGATGGGAGACAATGGAAAAAATATCTCAACCACTTTTGAAATGGCTTCAAAACAAGAAGAGCATAGCACCTCATTTTACCTCATTGTAGCGTAAGGAAACTGAAATGGCATCAGTTTCCGGTCTCTCTTTCTACAATGATTGTGTGTTCACATCAAATAATTTTTTAATTAAGTAAGAAGCCAGAGTCACATGCCTCCTGAGGTTTCAGAAGTTTTCACTATATAAAAGCTGCCTGGGAGCCCGCAGGCTGGCATTGCAGTTGACATTTGCCAAACATCATTGTTTCACTCCCAATTCGAGGGCATTGTGACAAGAAGAAAAATCCAAACCTTCACTCATTCCAGATCAAACCATTCAGAAACGAAATGATTTACATGGTAATAGGCAAAGGTTAGATTCACATATTACACATTCTACCAACTTGACATCAACTTCTGGAATTTAACTGTAGAAATGCTTGGTCTTTCTGTGTCCCATAGTTACATAGGAAGTAAGTCTTTGAATGATAACCTTTCAGGTTATAAGATTGGTTTTCTCTATGAGAGACAATTTTGCCTAAAATTGTACATAGACTAGGAACTGTTTTAAGCATAGATATTTGTAAAAATCAAATGATCTAATAATAAGAGTTTGAATGGTTTTTAATATTAAATTGCTGCTAAATGCTTTCATTGGCAACAAAATGTTCTACCATTGAAAGAAAGAAGGAAGGAATAGAAAGGAAATGGGAAGACTTGGAAAAAAAATCAGTATATTAAGTGAAATAAGCTAAACCCAAAGAAACATAGGCTCCATGTTTTCCTTCATTTGTAATAATCATTAGTATATGTTAAGGATAGTCCTAGAAGAGGATTACAATAGCTCAAAAGCTATGCACATATGACCATATAAGATGATGCTAATCAAAATGAACTCCAAGATATAGAAACAAAAGGGTTTGCTGTGGTGGTGGTGGTGGTTTTTAATGCACTGTGTGAGGTTTTTTTCTTTTCCCTTGGTTTATCTTCTGTTGTCATTGTTTTTGATTTTGGTGTCCTGTGTCTTGTATATAAGTTTATCTGATTTGGGGAAGGAAAGGGGAAAAACAAAATGGTGAGACAAAGGACAAACGGTTAAAAAAAAAAAAAAGGACAAACGGTGAACCAATGCAACAGCAACACTCACAAGACACTATGTTGGAAATAAACTGTACAACTTGAGGAAGGGATGGGGAGCTGGATGGGGGAAGGTAAGTGGGAGAAAAACAAGGGTGGGGGTAACAATGGTCAACAAGAAATGTACTCATTGCTTTACTTATGTAATTGTAACCTCTCTTTATAATAAAATTAAAATTAAAAAAGAGGGAGGGAGGGAAGGAAGAAAGGAAGGAAGGAAGGAAGGACGGAAGGAAGAAAGAAAGAAAGAAAGAAAGAAAGAAAGAAAGAAAGAAAGAAAGAAAGAAAGAAAGAAAGAAAGGAGGAAGAGAGAAAAGAGAAAAGAAAATGACCAAGAAAATAACCAAGAAAAGAGCTAATGCCTGGAGCATTTTGTTATATGAAAATGGATCTAGGAAACTTGAACAGATGGATGGGGAGGGGGTAGATTGGGGAGAGGGTGAGCGGAATGAGTGATTAGGAAGCATTGTACACAAGAATGGAAGCGTCCAATGGAAACCCCCTTCCACAATTACTTGAAGATAACTTTTTAAAAACAGAATGTCAGGTGGACAATGGCATAGTGGAAAGTATATCTCTTTTAAAAGAAAAAGAAAAAAGCTCAAAGTGACTGAGAAAATTAAGAAAAAAATTAACTTTTTTATTAACTTTTTTAAAGTTAAAGTCTGCTACTTTGTCAGATCTGAGTAGTTAGAGTTACTGAGGGTAGCTATTTATTGTTCAAATGACACTTCTAAGTTGATATCCCTGGAAACGTGGCTTAAGCTCAGAAATCTGAGCACCAATGTTTCAATGTTAGGATTCCAACATGGAGGCATTTTATTGGAAGGAGATAGACGTTTGGTAATTTACACAAACAAAATGGATTTGGGGTTTAATCTTCAGACCTGACACTTAGCAAATGCCCTTGGGTGGGCACCATTGCTGAGAACTGAACTCATGATGGATGGTCCTGGAGAGCAGCCGTGCCACTGATGCACACACACGTTCTTACTTCTACCCTCTGTGGGCTGGGCTGTGTCCCTGGGAATTGATTTTGTTCAAGACCTAGTGCTTGCTAGCCTGGCACTCTACCACTTGAACCACCTCCACAAGTCCTAGTTTTGTTTTTCCTGATTAGGTCTGAGATAGGGGCTCAAGAACTTTTCTGCTCAGGCTGGCTTTGAACCACAATCCTTCTGTTTGCAGGGCTCCTGAATAACAAAGAATACATACAGGTGTGAGCCACTAGCACTGGCTTTTGCTGTTGATGCTGTTCTTTGCTATTTCTTTTCCTTTTTCTTAAACTCTGGGCTTCACATTCAGTGGGCAGGCCTCTATCACCCGAGTCATATTCTCATCCCTTTTGCGTTAGTTATTTTTCATATAGAATCTCCAGCTTTTTGTATGGACCAGCTTTGGATTGTGATCCTCCTATCTCTGCCCCTCTTGTAGCTGAGAATGTGGACATGAGCCATTCCATCTAGATTATTTGTTGAGATGAGGTTTCACTCATTTTTTGCCAGGGCTAGCCTTGAACCATAATCTACCTGAACACCATATCCCAAGTAGTGCCACCGGGCCCTTGCCCTCCTTCTTTGTCTTCCTTTCCTTCCTTTAAAAAAAAAAATAGGGATCTTTCCCAAGGCAAGTTCTTACCTCATGGTGCTTCAGTTGGAATACATTTACAAAGTTATCTTGGAGAAAAAATTGGAGTTGATTAGTTACATTAGATATTCTGTCAACAAATGCAACTCATCCTAATCAGTTATAATTAACACTGAGGGTTGATGAGAGGTACAGGTAGAGCCGCAAGAAGACACGGCGAACTGCCCTCTGGGGGCCGGGGGAGAGTCAGCTCATTATCTTCAAGTTGGAAAAGAAGGATGTTTGCTCATTTTGGCCAAGTTGGCAGAAGAAACATATGTCCAGCCGCTAATGGATGGAAGACCGTTCTGTGCATATTTAGCACAGTTGGCAGACAGGGTTTCGTTTTCTCCAGGAATAGAATCTAAATGCTGGCACTCAAACAAAACCAAATGGTAACCTGACCCAGGCTTTGCGTTCCGGTCTGCAACCCCAGAACGTTAGAGACCATCCCTGAGCGAGAGAGGCAGTAATTAAATTAGCATGTGTATGTAGCCAGAAATAATCCACCGACCAGTGGAAAGGAGAGGGCCGAGCTGGTCAGGGGCTCAGGCCAAATCTGCCACCCAGACGAGCAGGAAGAATATTCTGTCTCTCACCAGCTTTGACCTCACCATCCAAGCAACCAGAGGGTCCTCATTCACCTCACACCAAGAGGAGACTCTGCTCTTATTTAGTTCAGATTTTATTATTACTTTACAAGACACGTGTGTGTGTGTGTGTGTGTGTGTGTGTGTGTGTGTGTGTGTGTGTGTGTGTGTGTGTTTAAACCACTGAATTGCTTGCATTCTCCTGGAATTTAAGGGAATCGGGTCTTCTATTGTACCTGTGTGAACGTAGGCACTGGTACTAACTAGGGCTTGACCTCATGGTCATTGAGCTTTTCTACTCAAGACTAGCCCTCTACCAGTTAAGCCAGCTTTCACTTCCGATTTTTTGCCGCTCAGTTGGAGATGAGTCTAGTGGAATTTTCTGCTCAGGCTGACTTTGAACCATGATCCTCAGATCTCAGCTTCCAGAGTAGCTGGGATTACAGGCATGAGCCACAATTGCCTGACCTAACCTGACATTGTTTTCCCAAGTCAAACCATGATTTCTTTATTCACTCATTGGTGTGAGTTCTTTGGGCTACCTTCCCTGCTTCTGGTCTCTCCTTTTCCCTTTTAAGCAAACCTCAGTTTTGTGTTACTTGACTTTCCATAACTATAAGAAAATATATGACACTGGCTACTTTGAAATAAAGTTTTATTTGGGCTCACCTCCTACCTCATCCTGTGAAATAACAAAGACTATAAACACATACTCTTGTGCTGAAGTACCCATTGAGTTTTATGATCATTAGGTTCTAATTCCCACCCTCTTTATAGGAATTTTCCCCCCACAATGTTCCCTCCCCAAGCAAGACTCCTCATTTAATGTTCTCTGAACAGTTAACTGCACCTCAACTATTAATTCCCTAAACCTCCTCACCATCTCTCCCACTTGCTGCTGCACATAGATTTACACAGAGTGTTGTTGGAGCCTTTTGTCCTCCATTCTCGGGCTTTTGGACACCCCTTCCTCACTTGGTGACCGTAGTCACAAATGCGTGGTTTGCACACTGCCCAGCTCTATGGCGAAACACAGGAATGACATCCCCTCGTGTTGATATTACTATACTAGAACTCATATTAAACCAAACAAATATAAATATCAAGTTGTAAGCTGAAGATTTTTTTTCATTTCACTGAATGTCAAGCTCCATTGTAAACATAAGAAACATGTACGTCTTGAAGAATAAAGTTCAAAATTAAAATGAATGTTTACAGGAAGTATAAAGTTCCCAAGAAAACTGGTTTCCATGCCCTGAATCGCCCCTGCACCACCCCCACCACAAGTGTTTCACTGTTTTGTTTTGTTTTGTTTTAATATCTTCACAGGAAATCCCGTCTGGCTCTCAAACAAGCCTCTGATACATAATATTGAAAACTGAATTCTCCCAAATGTAGTTCATTTTTAAGGACTGTGTTTTTGCTAGTAGTACCATGAGTCAGTGACCTAGCCTCAGTACTAGTCTTTCAGTACTGTGTTCTTTAGCACTTTCTGTAGCTGCTGTGTCTAAGCTCCTGCTAGGCCTGTAGTTCATGTCGCAGATTCATTGGTTTCCTTACTCATTCCTGCCTTGATTACACTCTTGCAGTTCATTCTTCTCTTTGCTAGAAGCACTGTAGCTATATCTTATCCTTTTTGCCATCCGCATGCATAACAGGAACCTTCTCCATATTTATCATTTTCCTTCTCAAAAATTTCCCACTGACTGAACGCTAGTGGCTCATGTCTATAATCCTAGCTACTCAGGAGCCTGAGATCTGAGGTTTTTGGTTCAAAGACAATGGGTGGTTATTTCCAATTAACCACCACCAAGCTGGAAGTAGAACTGTGGTTCAAGTGGTGGACTGGAGTTCAAAAGCTAAGGGACAGTGCCCAAAAAAAGAAGAAGAAGAAGAAGAAAAAGCTGGGTGCCAGTGGCTCACGCCTATAATCCTAGCTATTCAAGAGGCTGAGATCTGAAGATTGAGGTTCAAAGCCAGCCCAGGACTTTTCGTCCTCATGAGACTCTCATCTTCAATTAACTACTCAAAACCAACGTTGAGAAAAAGAGCTCAGAGACAGCACCCAGACCTGAGTTCAAGCCCCAGTACCGACCAAAAAAAAAAAAAAAAGAAAGGCAGGCCATGAAACTTTTATCTCCAGTAAACCATCAGATAACCAGAAGAGGTGCTGTGGCTCAAGTGGTAGAGCTGAAAAGCTGAGGGACAGTGCCCAGGTCCAGAGTTCAAGCCCATGACTGATAAACAAAAAACAAAAAACTTCCCACCATTTCCAACACCTATTGTACCTGGCTGAGACTCCTCATCTTTCCATAAAAAACTTGAGTCTTAGCCCAGCATTAGCATTTTTCCTATGCACAAAGAATTAAATAGTTAACTATATCCACAATTCAATAGGCAAATCTAGTCATTAAACCCATGGTGGCCTTTTTGGATTCAGAGAAGCAGCTCTCCCTTCCCATGGCAGCCAGGGGTAAGTGAGGAGCCTTCATTTCACTTACCACTTTCTTTCTATGGCCCTGATGCTGCCTCCTCCAGCAAGGCCGCCTGGATTTCCATGTGGGCCACGTTCTTCCTTCCCTGTGATCTCAGCAAGAATAAATGAACCTGAGATATTCAAAACGTGATCTGTTCAGATCTTTGCCTTCGGGCTGGGCACTAAGGTGCTGCCATCAGCCAGAAAACGTGTGATCTACTTTGGAGGCAGTGAGCCGTGCTGTCTCCTTACCACTGCTCCGCAAAGCTGCCCCCAACTTTCCATTTTTCTATGGTTTAGGGAAAGGCTTTCTTTCATGTCATTAACAGTGTTGATTTTTATTTTATTTCTTTTTCCTCCACTTTGCTATTCCAAGGAAGAGTCACTTCCCAGAGGCACGGAGTAGGAGGGAAGCTTTTTAACTGTCACTGCTGAAATGCCACATTGCACAAGTGACTTACCTTTAATCTCTTGGATTCCGCTCTGCGGAGCCTCTCCCGCCCTCCTGGCTTTTTATCTAGACTTTTCGAAGGCGCTGTCTCCTGACACTGCAGACCCAGCTCCGTGATCAGCATCGCACTGGTTTAAGTAAAGCATTCTAAATGGACAGCTCTCAGTCTCTGAGAGATTTCTTATCCAGGTATCCTTATGTTCAGATCTTTCCCATTGCCATTAAACCAAAATCAAAGGCAGATTTTCTCAAGTCTTTCTAAAGAGAGTTTTACCAATTTTATTTCTTTATCTCTGCTAGAGACAAGTTGCTATTGTTAATTCATTGGTGACTTCATTCCTTCCCTTTGATTTTTCAGAAAGAAAAAGAAAACCAAATGCTGAGGTATGATGGCTTATATCATCCTCACAGCTACCGAGGAGGCAGAGATCAAGAGGATGTAGGTTTAAGGCCAGCCCCGGCAAAAAGGTAGTGAGCTCACAACTCAAGTTGTAGAGTACAAGCCAAGAGCAAGAGCACAAGACTTTGAGCTTGAACCTCAATATGAAGAAGAAGAAGAAGGAGGAGGAGGAGGAGGAGGAGGAAGAGGAGGAGGAGGAGGAGGAGGAGGAGGAGGAGGAGAAGGAGGAGGAGGAGGAGGAGGAGGAGGAGGAGGAGGAGGAGAAGAAGAAGAAGAGGAAGAAGAGGAAGAAGAGGAAGAAGAGGAAGAAGAAGAAGAAGAAGAAGAAGAAGAAGAAGAAGAAGAAGAAGAAGAAGAAGAAGAAGAAGAAGAAGAAGAAGAAGAAGAAGAAGAAGAGGAAGAAGAAGAAGAGAAGAAGATTCACCTTTTCCCAAACTAGACATAGGAAAATAGAAAGTGCTAGAATCCCAGATCTTCCACTTAGCAGCCAGAGTAATACTTGGGGTGGTTTCTGCAGACACCAGCGTATGTCTTCTGCAGATAGCAATTAACTTCTTAACAAAGCAACTAAATGAACTTGTGGTTTTTCCAAAGGGATAAATGTTGCCTTTTAATTTAGAGGAGAGGGCTGATCGAGAGCCAGGAACCTCCCAGCCAACACAGTGACCAGCAAGTGAGAAAGAAGTGTTTGAGGGCAATGTGTGTGTGTGTGTGTGTGTGTGTGTGTGTGTGTGTGTGTGTGTGGTGTGTGTGTGTGTGTGTGTGTGTGTGTGTGTGTGTGTGTGTGTGTGTGTGTGTTTTAACTCAGGGCAAGGGCTCTGTCCTTAAGCTTTATTTTGCTTGGTTTTTCTTTTTTTTTTTTTTTTTTTTGGTCAGTCGTGAGGCTTGAATTGAGGGCCTGGGTGCTGATTCTGAGCTTTTTTGTTTTTGTTTTTGTTTTTGGGTTCAGTCGTGGGGCCTGAACTCTGGGCCTGGGTGCTGTCCCTCAGATCTTCAGCTCAAGGCTAGCACTCTACCACTTGAGCCACAATGCCACTTCCGGCTTTTTTTTTTTCATTTTGCTTATGTGGTTCTGGGGCCTCAGACATGCAAGGCAAGTGCTCTACCCCTGAACCACCTTCCCAGCCCCGATTCTGAGCTTTTTTTTATCTGAGGCTATTATTGCTCTGCCACTTGATCCATAATTGCACTTCTGGTTTTTGATGGTTGATTAGAGATAACAGTCTCATGGACTTTTCTGCCTGGGCTGGCTTCAAACCATGAACCTCACAGCTTAGCCTCTGAGTAGCTAGGATTACAGGTGTGAGCCACTGGCACCTGACTCCACCTTTAAGCACCTTAGTGAGCCCAGCCTCACAATTCTGTTCAGCCCTAGATCTCCAGTGGGTCTCAATCATGAAATGCATAAAGCAATGTTGCTTGCAAGGAGAGAATGATATTGTGCCCAGGGATACAGAGGGGAATGCTTTAACCCATAGGTAACTTTGAAGAACAGTGAGGAGAATAATAATAGAAAGATTACCATAAAGTCTTTAGTCAGCCAGGTGCTGGTGGCTCATGCCTGTTAATCTTAACTACTTAAGAGTCTGAGAGTTGAGGATCACAGAAGCCAGCCTAGGCAGGAAAGCCTATGAGACTATCACCTCTAATTGACTACCAAAAAGCAAGAGGTGAAGCCATGGCTCAAGTAGAAAAGCTCTAACCTTGAACCAAAAAGTTTAGGGACAGCATCCAGGGCCTGAGTGCAAGCCCCAGAACCAGCACCAAAAAAAAAAAAAAAAAAAAAAAAAGGTTTTACTCAGAGCTCCAAATATGCAGGACTATTCTTTCTAAATGAAGTGTGTTCTGATGTTATCCTCCCTTTATAAAAAAGAAAAAACAAAAACAAGCTTCTGTGCATATTATCCAGGAACTTTTCAAGGTTCATTAACGGCATATCAATTTCTAGCAATGGGTTTTATTTTTCAATCCCATTTTCCTCTGTGAAAACCTTCATTAGATTCTCAATTCTAGGTGTGTTCTGACCATGTAATTTAACAGAATGCTGCACTTCTACCAGCTTATTTTCATCACAGAGTCAATTGTTCATTGTGAATATAAATATAATCCTAAGCTTCCACAAACTAGGGTACACTTTTTAGGACTACCCTAAAATAAAAGTTGTATAAATTGTCACTGAAAATTACACAGTCGCATTTACCTGTACTTCAAATTGTACTGATTAAGTCTTTCATATACCCAGCCCATTCCACGGAGATAATTAGATAGCATAAGAAGCACCTGTATTATAAAATCAAAGAACTTAAGTCTCATTGTGAGCTCTAAGTGCCAATCAGGTTCATCTCCAGTGTTCCTAAGGCATGAGTGACACCTGCTGGCCAATATAGAATACTGCAGCAACTAACCAAGAGCCACCTCCTTCCCCTGCAGCAAAATGGATCTGGGAAGTTGGACAGCATGCCACAGTGGCTGAGAATATTTGGTATGAAGACCACTCAAAAGCAATTTAGTCTTTTGTCATTATACCTTACATTTTATATAAGCACTGAATATAACAAGGAAAAGTGTTTGCTCATTTATTTTTAAAGTACTCTCCCCTAGTAGAACAAAATCTCAACAAAAGCAACATTACATTGTTTTGCTGATGAATTCTACTGCTCTGCCACAGTCCTGGGACCTCCAGAGTGTTCACTGTCAAAATAAGGCCAGAACGTGCGAGGGAAAAAGATAGTACACCTTTAAGGCTATATAATACTTTTTAAAACAAGCAAGCATGAGTTGAAACCCTAGCTCCTTTACTATAATTGACAGATTGAGCCTTTGTCCTATTTCTTACTTTCTTTAAGCTTTGGTTTGCTTTTCTACAAATTTGAGATAATGCCACAGTAGTTACAACAATTAAAAAAACAAACATTTATCAAATGCCATAGAGTAAGAACATAAGACACGTCAAACACAACCAAGAGATTTGTCCGAAACTTAATACATAAAGACCCAAAGGAGATTTATGCTCATTGTGCACAGACAAAACTCTCCTTTTCCATCACCACACCCTCCTCTCCTGACTCCCAAATACTCCAGTTCTGCCAAGTACTCATTGGATAAGCACTTGGCTGCTCCTGGATCCCTGGGGTTGTTAGCACTTAGGGTGTAATGTTAAGTCACTACTCTAACTACTCTGAAGTGTTATACTAGTTCAGATCTGGCAGGCTCTTGCCAAGGTTTCAAATTTCTTTATATCAGATATTACAGAATGCCGCTTCCTAGGAACCATTCCGTACTTAGAGGGAAACATGGACCCTTCTGTGATTCTTCTAGAATATTAGACAAGCCCAGAACCCTGCTTGCTAAGAGATCTGCTGTTTCATGGAAGCCCAAAGCTTTTCTGTGGATCCCACAGATTGTGTTCCATAATGATGTTTGAGCCTAAGGCTAGGTCCTCTTCTGGTCATAAAATGCTTATGCAGATATTCGGCCCCACTGACTCAGGGAGAGATGGGACAGCTTGTGGAGGACTCAAGAGATACGAGGCTGGCCTCCACAAATGCCCTGACAAACCATTTCTCTTGGCATTATTCAACATACTAAAACACCTCCATTCTCAAACTGACTGACTCTTAAGAAAAATCATCACCTTTGAGTCAAAAATGTTTTCTCAATACATTTGTTCTTGTCTGTGAATCTCCATCCAGTCCACCTCATCAAATGAATATACATATGTGTGTATATGTGCATATATATGTATATATATGTTTATATATATATATACATATATATTGCACATGTTATTTTTCATGGAAAGAAAACCTGGAATCTCCATTTCAAGAAACTGACAAAACATACACAAGGTTGAGACCGTATTTTACCTTCCACAGCTCTCACTAGGGAGGAAAAAAAAATAGGGCAGCAACTAGTTGCTAAGCAACCGTGGAGTGTGCAGGGAGGAGGCTGGGCAGTGGGAGGGAAGGAAAGGGAGGTTGGGCTCCAGATATGCAGAGAACAGGCATGGTGTAGAAGAAGGAAATGGAGAAGGAAGTAACAGGAAGTCCTGTGGACTGGGAACTGAGTTAATGCACTCAAGACACTCAGGGGGCAGCAGAGACTAGGGTAGCTATAAGTTCCCGTGACCTACCAAGACCATGCTTCATTTTATCCTCAACTTATCGTGCCCAAAGTAAAACTATACAATTAAATAAATAAGCCAGGCTCGGGTAGCTTATGCCTATTATCCTTTGCTACTGCAGGGTAGAGATCTGAGGATTAAAATTGGAACCACTGGCTGGGAATGTGGCTTAGAGGTAGAGTGCCTTCCTAGCATGCATGAAGCCTTGGGTTCGATTCCTCAGTACCACATGAACAGAAAAAGCCAGAAGTGCCACTGTGGCTCAAGTAATACAGTGCTAGCCTTTAACAAAAGAAGTTCAGGGACATGTCCAGACCTTGAGTTCAAGCCCCAAGACTGGTGCAGAAAAAAAAAGAGTTGGAAGCCCATATGGGTAGAAAAGTCCATGAGACTCAATAAAAAGCCAGAAATGGAGCCATAGCTCAAGAAGTGGAGCTTGTATCAAGCAAGAGAACAAGGCATTGAGTTCAAGCCCCAATACTGGCGCACACGTGTACACACACACACACACACACACACACACACACACACACACACACACACACACACACACACACACAGACACACATACCAGCTTTTATTGTTTTATTTTGAAATTAGACTGAGGAACTCTATTCAAAAGGGAAGCAGTCCCTGAGTTGTTATTCTTGTTACTTACCACTTGATCCACATCTCTACTTCTGGCTTTTTGCTGGCTAAGAGTGTCTCTCTTTTTTACCTGTATATATTTTTTATTGTAAAAATACTGTACAAAGGGTAAGGAAATGAGTACATTTCCTATGGAGCATTGTTACCTCCTCCTTTGTTTTTCTCCACCATCCCTTCCCTCTCCACCTCCTCAACTCTTCCCTCCCCCCCAAAATAAATTGTAAAGTTTGTTTTCAACATAGTGTTTTGTACATCTCATTGTTACAATGGGTCAACCTGTATCCTTATTTCAGCATTTTGTTATTTCCTTTCCTCTCCCCAAATTAGAAAAATGTATATACAAGATACAGGGCACGGACATCAAATACAGTGAAAACAGGGGTTATACCATGGGAGAAGTACATACAAAAGAAACAAAAAAATCACATAGTACATTTTAAATATGTTTAAAAAAACAATAGCAAGAAAGAAAAAAAACCACTTGTGTCCCTATCTTGGGGTTTGTTTCGCTTAGCATCATCTTATCGGGTCATATGTACATAGCTTTGGACCTTTTCTGCTTGTCCTAGACATACACTAGTTTTGCTAATAAGGGAAACCATGGGACCTATGTTTCTTTGGGTCTGCTTACTTCACTTAATATAATTTTTTCCAAGTCTTTCTATTTCCTAATAAATGGGGTGGTATCATTCTTTCTGATGGAGATATAAAATTCCATTATACATATATATATATATATACGTATATAAATAAATATGTATATATATAAATATATACATATATGTATATAAATATATACATATATATATATATATATATATATACCACATTTTCTTGATCCATTCATCTACAGAGGGGCATCTGGGTTGGTTCCATATCTTAGCTATGGTAAATAATGCTGCAATAAACATAGCTGTGCTGGTAGCTTCAGTATGACTTTGTTTGTGATCATTTGGGTAAATGCCCAAAAATGAGTTATAGGGGAGCTCTATGTGGAGTCTTTTGAGGAACCTCCATACTACTTTTCAAAGTGGTTGAACAAGTTTACACTCCCACCAACAATGCAGTAAATTTCCCTTTTGGTCACATCCCCTCCAGCATCTGTTGTTATTAGAGTTCTTGATTTTAGCCATTCTAACTGGGGTGAGGTGGAATCTCAATGTTGTTTTGATTTGCATTTCTTTTAGAGCCAAAGAAGTCTCTTTGATTATCTACCTGGGCTGCCTTCAAACCTTGATCCACAGATCTCAGCCTCCTAACTAGCTAGGGTAACAGGCACGTGCTACCAGATCCTGGCTTACCATTGAGGATACACCCTGTGCTTCTCCAACATGTCCAATCTAGTCAAGCATCATTTACTATTCCGACTTCTCTGATAGCTTTGGGGGGGGGGCTTGGTGTCACCCGCAGGATAACTACAGTATGACGCACACAGACTTCGTCATCCCTTCAGCAATGTGGGGACAGAAATGAGGTTGTGGTCACTGGGCTCTAATTACCGAAAGCCCCTCAGGGAGCACTGGCCGTGACCACTGCACCTCAGCCCCAGCCAGCGCTTCCGCCCGCACCGCTGTAACAGATGCCTTTTGATCTGTGGTCTGCCTTTAAAACCTGACATGTGGTGGTTAGGGTGGTAATTAGACATCATTTAAAAGTTATTTCTGCCTTGTTAACTGAGTTACTCTGTGATCAAATTATGGGATAATTTAGAGGAACTCAGGCATATTGATTGTATAATCCATAATGTGTGTAATTAATAACTACCCCCTAAAAGCTCTGTGTGAGAAATTGTAAGGAGTCACATTAGACAAAAAAAAAAAAAGCCAAGGCCCTGAATGTGCCCTTCCCTCAAAGCCTACACATTAACTACACATAAAAAGAGAAAGCTTGCTAAGAAGATGAAATCGAGATTTGATAGGAGCATTTATTGGCACTATTATGCAATGTACCTCCCTCAATGGCTGAAGATGGGTATCAAGTAGTACTTTTCTAGCCCTGGGAGGCTGGGATGTCTCCACAAAAGATGCTCTGCCTGCAGGCTTCCTATTGCCAGCTTCTCCCACCATTGTTAGGGCTGGTCCTCATCACGGCCCTGGGGGTGCAAGCACAAGTTGGTCTGTCCTGAAGGCGCTGATGCTATCAGCTGAGCTGGAATGGGTCTTTATACTCACTCTCCAGTCACAGCAAAAGATTGCACTGACTGGGGAGAAGCCAAGAAGGGTCATGTCTCCATATTCTCAGATCTAATCTCACTACTTCCAGCCACAACAAACTATAAACACACACCCTCATAAACATTATTTATTACTATGAACTAGAGTCTCCATCCCAAGCTCCTTTTTGTGTTCACCTTGTGAGCTACATCTTTCTTTAAACAAAAGGATCTCTTGATTATTCTAGGCAAATGTCAGAAATTTGCTTAATGGCTTAATTTTTGGCCCAATGAGAGGCTAAGAGGAACCCAATGGCACCAAGAGCCTTGAGAGGTAAAGAGAGCCCATAGGACCAAAGGGGGAAAAAAAAGGATACACTAAGTCAAAGAGAAAGGTCACCAGTATAGTCAAAAGAAACGTGACCTTGCTTACCAGACACCCCTGAGAGGTGAAGAGAGCAGACAGGACCAAAGGAAAAAAAAAAAAAAGGATACACTAAGTCAAGGGGAAAGGTCACCAGTATATTCAAAAGGAATGTGACCTTGCTTACTATGGACAAAGCTGGCTAGACACCTGCATCAATTGATTGGCCCTTCCCTCCACCCACTAAAGCATCTTAGGATAAAGGAACTCTAGCCTAATAATGGCAGCCCATGTTTGCTGAGCACAATACTCTATTTCATTTCATCATCAAAACAACTGTTCTATTTAATCATCCAAACAATCTGGTTAGGAAAAGGCCAAAACTGTGACCAATTCCCAGATAAGGACCTGACAGAGAGGACCAGCAATGCACCCACACTCACCTGGGTACAAGTGACACCAGATGCCACTGCCAGCCTATCCCTCCCCTATGCCCACATTTTGATCTCTGCTGCACCCTCTTTCTTTTTTTAATATATATTTTTATTGTAACCATACTATACAGAGGGGTTACAGTTACATGAGTAAGGTTATGAGTACATTTCCTATCCAGCATTGTTACCTCCTCCTTTGTTTTCCCCCTACCATCCCTTCCCTCCCCACCTCCCCAACTCCTCCCTCCCCCACAAAGTTGTAAAGTTCATTTTCAACATAGTGTCTTGTACATCTCGTTGTTACAATGGGTCAACCTGTATCCTTATTTCAGCATTTTATTATTTCCCTTCCCTTCCCCAAATTAGAAAGATGTATATACAAGATGCAGGACACCAGAATCAAATACAGTGACAGCAGGGGTTGTACCATGGGGGAAGAACATACAAAGAAACAAAAAAAATCACATAGTGCATTATAAATACATTAAAAACAACAACAAGAAAGATAAAACCTCTTGTGTCCCTATCTTGGGGTTCATTTCACTAAGCACCATCTTATATGGTCATATATACATAGCCTTTGACTTTTTCATTTTGTCCTAGATATATACTAGTTATCTCAGATAAGGGAAACTATGGGGCCTATGTTTCTTTGGACTTGGTTTACTTCACTTAATTTTTTTTTCCAAGTTTTTCCATTTCCTAACAAATGAGGTGGTGTCATTCTTTCTGATGGAGACATAGAATTCCATTGTATGTATGTATATATACATACATTGTATGTATGTCTGTCTGTATATATATATATATACATATATATACATACACACACACACACACACACACAAACACACACACACACACACACACACACACACACCACACCACACACACACCACATTTTCTTGATCCATTCATCTACTGAGGGGCATCTGGGTTGGTTCTATCTTAGCTATGGTGAACAATGCTGTGATAAACATAGTTGTGCTACATGCCCTTTCCAGTGCTTCCCTGGGAATGTTGTTTTTCCAAGGCCAAGTTCAGCCTCTTTCCTTCACCTTCCAGGTAGTGTGGAAATACATACTAACGACTATTGCTCAATACTAACTTGTAGCCTAGTGTTTCTCTTTGTTAATACAGCCCCCCCTTACATTAATCTTCCAAAACATTAACAGAAGTGTCTTTTCTCAGAACTCTGGAAAGACAGCACTGGACATCAAGTTGTCAGCATGGTTGATTCCTCCCAGATCCCTCTCCTTGGCTTGTGGCTGGCTTCCTTCTCTTGCTTCATGTGGTCGTTTTTTTGTGTCTGTGTCCAAATTCCTTCTAGTCCTTAGTTGTATTGGATTAAGGGCCATATTATTGTGTGCATTTAGCTTTCTTTTTGTGCATATGTATGTGTATCTGCGTGCACGCATGCATGCACATGTGCTGGTACTGGGGCTTGAACTCAGGCCTTCATGGCTTTCTTTACTCAAGGTTGACTCTCCACCACTTGGCTATAGCTTCACTTCTGATTTTTTTGCTAGTTAACTGTCAGATTTGTCTATTCATACTGACTTCAAACCTTGAGCCTCAGATCTCAGCCTCCTGAATAGCTAAAATTACAGGTATGAGCCGGCTTTTATTATCTCTTCAAAGACAGTATCTCTAAAAAGTCTAAGGTTTTGAAGGTTAGGACTTCAGCTGATACATTTGAGGTGAAGAAATATACAGTCCAGCCTCAGGCACCTCCCCCTCCACACACATATGTATAAATACTTTATCTCCCCACTTGTGAGAGGTATCTGCCAGACACTCGACATGTCATAAGAGGAAATCACTGAGAATTAAAAGCAAAGTTGTCTTCCATGCAATGGAAGTTGAAGGAAAAGCAGAAGGGCTGAAAATGGATGTGGAGGTAAGATGCAGGACAGAGAAGCTAAAGATTTTCCAGGAGCATAGTGACTCTCTCCCCAATGGACAGGGGAGGCTCCTAACTACAGGTCGGGTAGGCCCTGTGTGCAATTGGTTTTGCTTGCTTATGAGTATTTTTTTTTGGGGGGGGGGTCCGGTCGTGGGGCCTGAACTCTGGGCCTGGATGCTGTCCCTCAGCTCTTCAGCTCAAGGCTAGCACTCTACCACTTGAGCCACAGCGTCACTTCCGGCTTTTTTTCTTTTTGCTTATGTGGTGCTGGGGAATCGAACTCAGGACCTCAGGCATGCAAGGCAAGTGCTCTACCACTGAGCCACCTTCCCAGCCCGCTTATGAGTATTTTTTAAAAAATAAAAAATAAAAAAGGATCACTGGAGATTTCTGGGTGACATGGTAATGAATGGTACAGTTACTTTTCAATAATTTCCCAGCCATCCCAGAATACTAATCGAATTAGAGGCTATGTACCTCCCATGGCAGGAAAGTGACATTCATTGCCAATCAAACAGAACTAGGCCATCACATGATAGAAGAACAGAAACCACTACATGGACCCAGGGCTGCCCAGCACTTCAGAATTAAGTGTGCAGCTGGTCGTGTGACTCATCAGCTATTCTTGCTCCATCTTGATCAATGGACTTCCAAGACAGAAATAATGTTGTCAATAAATCTCCCACAATTCACAACCCATGTTTCTATTCAAAATCCTTGGGTTCTCTTAGCCTTAAAGAGGACTCTTAAATAAGTGACACTGATAAATGGATCTTTTTCACATTTAGTAAAATTCCCCTATACTGTTTCAAAAGACCACTTCTCCCGTCAGTGCAGAGGAAAAGGCATTCCTTTGCTTCTATTGCTAGGTGACTGGCAGCCCCTGTGGCAACAGGTGCCATAGATCAGCTGCTCAGGACAACTGTAAAACAGAGATACAGTCTCAGCCAGGGCAATCTGCCAGACATATTTTACAACTTGGTCACATACATATACCACATACATGCACACAATCTCGTATGTGTGTATTGATGGTATAAACCTATCCAGTTTATTGGCCACTGTTCTTCAGACTCACAGGAAGCAATTGAAATGTTCCTTTGTGTTTCTCATCAATTTGGAATCATGTAGAACAAATGAATGCAGAACAATAAGGAAAACTGAGACAAGGAAAAGGGTAAATAAAATATTTTGCGGTATATTAAGGTGTGAAAACCAACACATTCACACACACACACACACACACACACACACACACACACACACACACACACACGTTTCAAATTGAAACTTTTGAAATTGAACCCAAAGCACTTAAATTCCAGTTAACCAGATTCTAGACATTCAGACCTAGGACTGTGAACGGTGACACACATCTCCAATTTTAGCCACTCAGGAAGCAAATAGGAAGATCATGGTCTGAAGCCAGCCTGGGCATAAAAGTTAGAAAAAGAATGACACCACTCCGTCTGTACGAAAATGGAAGGACTTGGAAAAAAATCATATTAAGTGAAATAAGCCAGACCCAAAGAAACAGGTCCCATGGTTTCCCTTATTTGTAATCATTAGTATATGTCTAGGATAATCTTAGCAGATGAGCAGAATAGCCCAATAACTATGTACATATAACTATATAAGATGATGTTAAGCAAAATGAATTCCAAGACATGGACATAAGAGGTTTTCCTTTGTTGTTGTTGTTTTTAATGTACTGTGTGATTTTTTTCTTTTGTGTTTTGCCCTATGGTTTATCCCCTGTTGTCAGTGTATTTGATTTTGATGCCCTAGGTATTGTGTATATTTATCTGAATTAGGGAAGGGAAGAGGAATAACAAAATGGTGAGACAAAGGACAGAGGGGGAACCAATGCAACAGTGATACTCACAAAATAATACATTGGAAATGATCTGTAGTCCTGGGGGGGGTTGGGGGAAGAAACGTGGGAGAAAAACTAGGGAGGTGGTAACAAGTTCAACAAGAAATGTACTCACTACCATACTTATGTAACTGTAACCCTGTACATCACCTTGACAATAAATTAAAATAATTTTTAAAAAGCCAGGTTTGGTGTTATATGTCTGTAATTTCAGCTACTCCAGAGTTACAGATAGAAGAATTGTGGTCTGAGGCTAGCTCCAGGCAAAAAATACAAGACAAATAAACAAAAGCAAGAAAGGTTAGAAATGTGGCTCAAGTCATAGCACATCTGTCTACCAAGAGAGGGGCTGCCTAGAGCACCTGCCCAACAATCAAAAACAAAGAAAAATAAAAGAAATTTAGTCTTTATCATTCACTCTCAGAAGTTACAATCTGGCCAGTATATCAGACGTACAGACATCAAATAACAGGTAAAAATAAGAGAGTTAAATGAATGCCTTAAAACGTGAAGGAAACCAAGTATTCATAATTTACTGGAAAATATACAGAACAATTTTGTTGTTGTTGGTCGTGAGGCCTGAACTCTGGGCCTGGGCACTGTCCCTCAGCTCTTCGGCTCAAGGCTATCACTCTACCACTTGAGCCACAGCACCACTTACAGCTTTTTCTGCTTATGTGGTGCTGAGGAATCAAACCCAGGGCCTCATACATGCGAGACAGCACTCTACCACTGAGCCACCTTCCCAGCCCCTAGAGACTGCTTTTTAAAGGGAACATTGGAGCTGGCACTGGAGCCAGAGTGACAAGTAGCCCCCATGTTGGAGCTCTGAATGTTGTTGGAGTGGAAGTGGATGAAACCAGAGTGGGTGCAGCTCCCCCAGGGGAGCCACATCCTGTGGCTTCAGGACAGAAAGGTGGTGGGGAGCAAGCATCGGGAAAGGGAAGAGGAGGAAATGCAGAAGGGGCAGGGTAAAGATGATGGGGTCAAGTGGGGAGGTAGAAGAAGAGGGGGAGGAGGAGCCAAGCACCACTAGAAGCATGTAGACACTGAAGCTGAGAAGAGTCAGGAAAGCCCACTGACCCGGCAACAGCATGCTTACAGAGCATCACACAACCCGGAGGCTGAGGACTCCAGCACCAACACCAGCAGAGAACAGGGACCTTGCACCCAAGGTCCCACACAGCAGTGTGGACAGCGGCTGTGCACCACCAGCCAGCAGGAGACTTCAACATCTCTGTTGAACCCATGGGGCTTGGTTGAAGAATTTTATCAGTACAAGGTCAAGGAAAACAAAAGAACTCCAACAGGAGGACTTGATAAGAAGTTGCTGGAAATCTCATCTCAACAAATAAGCCAGAGGTAGTGACTTAAGCCTGTAATTTCAGCTATGAAGACAGTATAGAGCAGGAGAGCAGTCTGGGGCTGGTTTGGGCAAAATAAATGTGAGACTACCTGAAAAATAACCTAAAAAGCAGAAAGGGCTTGGGAGATGGATCAAGTGGTAGAGTACTTGGAAGGTTGTGACTTCAAATTAACTCCACCCACTCTGGTATTGTAATTAATTAAAGAAATAAAAATAAAAGCCTTGGGTTCTGCCTAGTTCACAGTGGTTTGGGTTTCTTTGGAAGCTATATTTCAGACCTGTGTTCTTTTTTTTTTTTATTGTGAACATACTGTACAGAGGAGTTACAATTACATGGGCAAGATAATGAGTACATTTCTTATCAAGCATTGTAGCCTCCTCCTTTGTTTCCCCTTCACATCCCTTCCCAGCCTCCTCCCCCCACCCAGTCCTCCCCAGACCTGTGTTCTGAGCCCTGAGTCTACCTCTCTCACTCACTCCTTGCTTCCCTCTTTCCTTGGCTTTTGTGACACTAATTTGAAGTGCATAGTGTTCTCTTGAGAGCAACTGAGATTGGTAGAAATAAATATAAACCATAAATGTCAGTTTTCTAACAGAGCTGTATGGTCCTAGCTGCTATTAGTAGTCACTGATAGAAAACTCACTGGAAATGTACATACATTTATATATGCAACAAATGTTCAATTGCCCTGCCTATATCTCAATTAATTTTCTTTTATGAAAATATTCAGCTTGGCACCAGTAGCTCATGCCTGTAATCCTACCTACTCAAAATGTTCAGATTTGAGGATCACAGTTCAGAACCAACCCAGTCAGGGAAGACCAGGAGATTCTTATTGCCAATAAACTAGCAAAAAGCCAGAAATGGAGCTGTAGCTTAGGTGGTAGAATGCTAGCCTTGAACAAAAGTAGCTCAGGGATAGTGCTCAGACCCTGAGTTCAAGCCCTAGAACACACACACACACACACACACACACACACACACACGCACACTTATGTGTACTTATATACAGTGTACTTATATACAGTGATTGCTTACGTATCACAGGAGTTACGTTTCAGAGACCCTCACTGTAGGAGAAAATCTGTGAAGTAGCAGCATTATAGCTAATATTTACATATTTTAAGGCTTTATAAACCCTTCCCACTCTCTATAAACCTTTCCCACTCTCTTATGAACCTTTCCCACACTCTT
Source organism: Dipodomys merriami (assembly GCF_024711535.1). NCBI lineage: Eukaryota > Metazoa > Chordata > Mammalia > Rodentia > Heteromyidae > Dipodomys > Dipodomys merriami. Next base: position 6,107,374 of record NW_027205604.1, on the reverse strand, counting down.
ATAAACACTTCATATGCTCTTAAACACTTTCTACACTCTGAAACCTATGTAATTTTAGCAACATATAAAATTCAATGAGGGTACTCACCAGTGAATTATACTACAATGTGAATGATGAAGACAATGAATTATGTAACTGTGTGGTGCTGATGGCAGTGAAGGTGATGATGATGAGATGAATGTACTGCACAGTCAAGAAGAACATTACACCTTTTCTGAAGGCACCACTTCATCAGGTGCTTCATCAGGTGGCACAGTATCTTTGCCCTGGGCTGTGACTTCTATAATAGTCTGCTAAAGGCGTAGGTATAACTGATCTCTTCATCCAAGTGATGAACATAGTTCTGGGGAGTTGCTGGTGCTGCTTTTTCTTCTGAGAATGTTTTTATACACTGACAAACCACTCTTGATGGTATTTACAAAGCTCATTGCACAAAGCATCTGGGATCCTATTCTTCAGCCATTCACTGAAGTTTTTCAGCCATTCTGACCATGGTTGCAAGATGATCGAGTGTTAGGCCAACCTCTTCCTCTTCTCCAACCTGTAGTTCAGAGTTCATCTTGTTCCTCATCCTCCTCTTCCCTTGCTGGCTTCATCTCGTCAGGTCTTCATCCATCAATGGTTGTGAGTGGGCATCGATCAGGTCATTCATGTCTCAGGAGTCATATCATTGAAACGGTCTCCTCTGAGTAGTTTTGCCAGCTTCCCAGCCTTAACTACCACAGAGTGATGGATTTATCAGGAGGGAATCCCTTGTAATCATGGGCCACTCTGGCACAAATTTTTCCACTCTCCATCTCCTTTATAGCCTTCTGAATATTTAGGAGACATGGTATAATATTGTAGTCACACCAGTACACTTTAGTGAGAAGTTTTCATCCAAATCCATAACTTCAACCAGGTGTTGCAAGGCATTTGGCATGCAGAGTGCCTTAAAAGCTTGAATAACACCTGGATCTATAGGCTGAATAAGTGATGTGGTGTTGGGTGGCAAGAACTCTATCTGGATGTCGTTATACCAGAGATGGACAGCATGGCACCAGTACTGCTCATGATCAGAAGGACCTTGAACCCGAGGGTGTTTTTTTTTTTTTTGCTTTGCCTGCAGGATAAAGCACTGATGGAACCAATCAGCTGCATGGCGTTTCATGACCCAGGCCTTGAGGTTGTGCATACAGTACAGAAGCAACATGTTCTTATTTTTTTGTTTTTTTTAGGGCCCTTGGGTGTTGGGAGCCAAAAGTTGAGTCTCTCAACATAATAGGCTTAACTATCTCACTGGAACATCTTGAGGCTGAGTTTACAGAATCCCACCTTTTTACCACGCCCTAAGTAAACACCCTGCAGCTGCTAAAGACCGACCACCTTTTCACCTTGCCCTAAGCAAACATCCTACAGCTGCTTCGGCCAATGAAAAAGCTTCCTTATTCCAAGCATATAAATACAGCTGTGTGAAAAATAAAATTTAGCAGCAGCAGTAGCAGCTTGATCAGAATCCCTGTCTTGCTGTCATTCTTCTTGTCTCTTGTCCCTTCATTCCTTCTCGCTTAGGTTCATTGCCCTCATTGAAGTCCTGCGGGTTGGGACACTTGGGTTTTATGATTTACAAATATCCCCTGGCTTTATTACAAAGCCCACAACATTCCCACACATGATCAGAGTTACTCGATCTTTGGGGGCCTTAAAACCAAGGGCTCTGCCATTGTCCTTCATAATAAAAGTATGAGATGGCATCCATTTCCAAAATAAGCCCAGTTCATCCATGTTAAAAACTTGTTCAAGGCTGGGCCCCAGTGGCTCATGCCTACAAGTCCAGCTACTCTGGAGGCTGAGATCTGAGGATCATGATTCAAATCCGGCTCAGGCAGGAAAGTCTGTGAAACTCTTATCTCCAATTAACCACCAGAAAACCGGAAGTGGCACTGTGGCTCAAGCGGTAGAGCAGTCACCTTGAGTTGAAGAGCTGAGGGATAGTGCCTAGGTCCAGAGTTCAAGCCCCAGGAGCAACAAAAAGAAAGAAAGACAGACAGAAAGAAAGAAAGAAAGAAAGAAAGAAAGAAAGAAAGAAAGAAAGAAAGAAAGAAAGAAAGAAAGAAAGAAAGAAAGAAAGAAAGAAAGACTTGTTCAGGCTTATAGCCCCTTCCTCAACGCTGGATTTGAACATGCCATTCATGTACTCCTTGACTCTGGCTTTATCCACAGAGGCAGCTTCTCCATGCAGAGAAACATTCTTGAGTCCTTGGAAATTTCTCAAACCAGCCCTTGATGGCACTGAACAGGGCTGGTCTGTGGGAGAAGCACTCAACCACCCTGAGTCTTCATCTTCGTTATGGTCTGCATCCTCGTCACTGTCATGAACATCCTTGCTTTCCACAAAACTATCATAAAGTTACTTGGCCTTCATCCAGATCATGCTGGTATCCACGAAGATATTCTTCCTGCAGTCATTTATCCACAGGGCCAATGCAGACTCCATCCTCACATAGCCTTATTGCAGGAAGTGACCACGCTCTTTACAATCTTGTTAAAAGTCATCGTTACCATAGACATAATATTTTTCTCATCTTTCTTCTTGTAGCAAACAGTAGATTCGTTGATTCCATTATGGCAGTCTACAGCTACGTAACTTTTACCTTCCTTTAACATGTCAAGAAGTTCCACCTTCCATAGACTCCACTCCTAAATTACTCAAGCTGATTCAAAACTTTGGCAAAGTAGCAGGGTATAAAATTAACCCCCCAAAATCAATGGCTTTTCTGTATGCCAACAATGAGAAAAGTGTGGCTGAAATTAGGAAAGCAACTCCATTTGTAATAGCCCCTCAAAAAATAAAATACCTAGGAATTAACTTTACCAAAGAAGTGAAGGACCTCTATGATGAAAACTTTAAAATCTTGAAAAAGGAAATCAACACAGAACTTAAAAAATGGCAAAACCTCCCATGCTCCTGGATTGGAAAGATTAACATCATGAAAATGGCAATACTTCCCAAGGCTATCTACAAATTCAACGCGATACCTATCAAAATTCCAACCTCATTCTTCAAGAAAATAGAAGAGGCAATCCAAAAATTCATATGGAACAATAAAAGACCCCGAATAGCAAAAATGCTCCTCAATGGAAAGAACACTGCTGGAGGAATATCAACACCAAATTTCAAACTCTACTATAAAGCCATAGTAATCAAAACAGCTTGGTATTGGCATAAGAACAGACCTCAGGACCAATGGAATAGAATTGAAAACCCAGAAATGAACCTACAGACCTATAGCCATCTAATCTTCGATAAGGGAGCTAAAACAATAGAATGGAAGAAAGACAGCCTCTTCAGTAAAATGGTGCTGGCAAAATTGGTTAACTACATGTAGAAAACTAAAGCTAGATCCTTATATATCACCCTGCACCAGAATCAACTCCAAATGGATCAAAGACCTCAGAGTCAAAGCAGACACTCTGAAAACATTACAGGATGGAATAGGAGAAACCCTAGGTCTCCTTGGCTCAGGCCGAAATTTTCTGAATAGAGACCCGGAAACACAACAAATCAAAGAAAGGTTGGACAAATGGGATTGCATGAAGTTGCAGAGCTTCTGCATGGCAAAGGACATAGCTAGCAAGATCAATAGAAAGCCCACGGATTGGGAGAAGATCTTCACTAGCCATACAACAGACAAGGGTCTCACATCTAAAATATACTTGGAACTCAAAAAATTAAATCCCCCAACAACAAATCCTCAAAGAAACAACTGCCCAATAAATAAGTGGGCTAAAGACTTAAAGAGAAACTTCTCTGAAGAAGAAAGAAGGATGGCCAATACACACATGAAGAAATGCTCAACATCCCTAGCCATAAAAAAAAAATGCAAATCAAAACAACATTGAGATACCACCTCACTCCAGTTGGAATGGCAAAAATCAAGAACTCTAACAACAGATGCTGGAGGGGATGTGGACAGACCGGAACCTTACTTCATTGTTGGTGGGAATGTAAACTTGTTCAACCACTTTGGAAAACAGTATGGAGGTTCCTCAAAAGACTTCACATAGAGCTCCCCTATGACCCAGCAATCCCACTTTTGGGCATTTACCCAAATGTTTACCAACAAGACCACACTAAAGCTACCAGCACAACTATGTTTATTGCAGCATTATTTACCATAGCTAAGATATGGAACCAACCCAGATGCCCCTCAGTAGATGAATGGATCAAGAAAATGTGGTATATATATACACAATGGAATTCTATGCCTCCATCAGAAAGAATGACATTGCCCCATTTGTTAGGAAATGGAAAGACTTGGAAAAAATTATATTGAGTGAAGTAAGCCAGGCCCAAAGAAACATAGGTCCCATGGTTTCCCTTATTTGCAATATTTAGTATATGTATGAGTCAAGAGGAAAAGGTCAGATAATGTGATGTTAAGAAAATGAACCCTTAGATATGTATTTTAACGTTTTTTTCTTTCATGCATGTGTTTCTAACATATTTATAAGATTATTTCTTTGTTGCTTTGTATGTCCCTCCCCCACAGTATAACCCCTGCTTTCACTATATTTGATGTCAGTATAACTTGTGGAGGAGATGGGGGAAAAAAAAAAAGAAGAAGTTCCACCTTTTCTTTGGTGGTAAGCATCTTCCTCTGGCACTTGGGTTCACTGCCATACATCTTGGAAGGCACAGAACATTTGGGTGGCATCCTATGGGTGAAATAAATTTAAACTTTTACAAAAATTTCATAAAAACACAACACCGCAGGACAACACTTGCACAGCAATCAGACTTGGATGTGAAGAGGCCAAGGAGAGATGCTTGAACATGCGGGCACAGCACAGGAGAGCAAACAAAACAATGCTGCCATCCTTGAGCCAATCAGCACCCAGGATACAGAAAGCAATCCTGTGATTGGTCACCTTCCATTCCATCAGCCAATAGTGTGCCGTGTTCACTCTCACATTGGCAAACTTCCGCAAGCAGCAGTGACATATTGCATTTCCATTGTGTATAGTATGGTATTCATCCACTGGTGAAATACATATTTTATTTTTATTTAATATTCCTTTAATTTGTTTGAATTAACATTTTTAAATTTTTATATTGTTTAATTAGGCAAAAATAATTAAAATCATAAACATTATATAAATTCCTATAAGCCACAAAATCCCGCAATATAGCAAAAACTCCACAATACAGAATTTGATATTTTTTAACCCGTGATACAGTGAAGCCACAATAACTGAATCATGATACAGTGAGAGATGACTGTGTACGTATATAATATATACACATATATATGTAATGTTCATTTTTTGCCAGTTATGGGACTTGAACTTGGGGCCTGAGTGCTGTACCTGACCTTTTTTGCTCAAGGCTAGCACTCTAGCACTTTGAGCCACAGCCCCACTTATGGTTTTTGAGTGATTAATTATAAATAAGTGTTTCACAAGGACTTTTCTGCCCAGACTGCCATTGAACCACGATCCTCATATATCAACCTCCTGAGTAGTTAGGATTACAGGCGTGAGCCACTAGCACCCTGCTACATAGCTTTATTTCTTTCCAGCAGCTTTTTTAGGACACATTAACTATACAATGTGGGAATTTCACTGTGACATTGCCTTTCATGCATATTATGTACTTTGATCAGATTTACCTCCTCTACAATTATTTCTTATCTCTCCTTCCCAGAAACTAATTTTTTACCTCTTTCTTGCAAATTTTCAAGTGATATCATTATAACATTTCCATACATGCACACACAAGGTATTTGATCATAGTCTTTCCCCTGACCCTGGCTTTTCTCCCTTCCCACCTCCCAGTGGTTCTTCCCCGTAAAGGTTTTCCTTTATGTTCTTCTCATTTATTTATTCTTTATATTTAAATTCTTCGAATGACAGAAAAGTCACAGTAATTATGCATCTGAGTCTTCCTTATTTTTGTTAACATGAGTGTCTCTAGTTCCACTCAATTTGCTGCAAATGATATGATTTCATTCTTCTAAATAATACTGCAAAGTTTATATATGCTACATTTTCTTGATGCATTCATCAACTGATGGGCCCCTTAGCTGACTCTGTACCTGGGCTACTGTGACTAGTGGCACAATAGTGGTAGGTTTGTAGGTATCTAATTGTCTGCTGACATACCTTCCTTTGAGTATATGACCAACAGTGGGATAGCAAGATCACATGGAAGTTCTGGTTTTAACTTGTAAAGGAACCTCCACACCAATTTCTATAGTGTCTGCCCTAATATATATTCCCAGCAGCAGTGGATCAGGTTCTCTACCTGCTCATCCTTGCCAGGTGGGGGTAGTTTTCTTGATGGTGGCCATTCTGACTAGTGAAATGGAGACAATGCTATATAGATCAGCATTTCCTTATGGCGAAGAATACTGGGTATTTCCACATATGTTTATTAACAATTTGTACTTTTTTGAACACTTCCATTTAATTTTTGTTTGCAATTTCAGTCAGTTCCTGTTTCTTAGTTTTTTATATATTCTGGATATTAAGCTCTTGTCAGATGAAAGCTCTTGTCAGCTGTCAAAGGTTTTCTTAATTCTGTAGGCTGCCTCTGACCTCTGGTGATTGCTTCCTTTAATGGGCAGAAGCTTTTTTTTAATTCACTGCACTCCTATTTGTCCATTCTTATGCATTTTTCCTGAGCAATTCAAGTCCCATTTGGAAATTATTGCCTACACCTGTATCTTCCAGTATTTTACCTATGTTTTCTTGTAGCAGTTTCAAGGTGTCACATCTTACATTGAAGTTGTTAATCTATTTTTAATGAATTTCTTTCACAAGGTGCCAAATAGGAGTTTATTTTCAGTCTCCCACATATGGATATCCTGTGTACCCCTAATCATTGTCAAAGAGGTTGCCTTTTTTCCAGCCTATGTTTTTGGCTCCTTTATCAAAGTCAGATGGCTGTAGTTATGTGTTTATTTCTGGGTCTTATCTCTTATTAATATGTCTATGTATCTTTTTTATGTTAGTACTATGATGTTTCTGTTCCTGTTATAACAGAAAGAGTAACAGTGACAGACAAGAACTGTGATACTTCCAGTGTTGTTCTCTTGCTCAGGATTGCTTTGGTTATTTGGGTTTTTTTTTAATTGTGAAAATACTGTACGGAGGGGTTACAATTACATGGGCAAGGTAATGAGTACATTTCTTATCAAGCATTGTTGCCTCCTCCTTTGTTTCCCCTTTCCATCCCTTCCAATCTCCCCACCCTGACCCCTGTTCCCCCTTCTCCTGCCCCATGCCAAAGTTGTAAAGTTCATTTTTCAACATAATGTCTTGTACATCTCATTGTTGCAATGGGTCCACCTGTATCCTTATTTAAACTATTTGTTTTTTCCCTTCCACAAATTATATCAACATTAAATACAGTGAAAACAGGGGTTATACCATGGGGGGAGGAAGGACATATAAAGCAACAAAGAAATCCTCTTATAAATATGTTAGAAACAATAGCAAGAAAGAAAAAACATTTCAGTCCTTATATTGGAGTTCATTTCGCCTAACATCAACTTATCTGACCTTTTCTGCTTGTCTCAGACATATATATTATTGCAAATAAGAGAAACTATGGGACCTATGCTTCTTTGGGCCTGGCTTACTTCACTCAATATAATTTTTTCCAAGTCTTTCCATTTCCTAACAAATGGGTCAATGTCATTCTTTCTGATGAAGGCATAGAATTCCATTGTGTATATATACCACATTTTGTTGATCCATTCATCTACTGAGGGGCATCTGGGTTGATCCATATCTTAGCTATAGTAAATAATGCTGTAATAAACATAGTTGTGCTGGTAGCTTTAGTATGATCTTGTTTGTGATCATTTTGGTTAAATGCCCAAAAGTGGGATTGCTGAGTCATAGGGGAGTTCTATGTGGAGTCTTTTGAGGAACCTCCATACTACTTTCCAAAGTGGTTGAACAAGTTTACACTCCTACCAACAATGCAGTAAGGTTCCTTTCTGTCCATTTCCCCTCCAGCATCGGTTGTTATTAGATTTCTTCATTATAGCCATGCTAACTGGGGTGAGGTGGAATCTCAATGTTGTTTTGATTTGCATTTCTTGTATGGCTAGGGAGGTTGAGCATTTCTTCATGTGTCTATTGGCCATCCTTCTTTCCTCTTCAGAGAAGTTTCTCTTTAAGTCTTTAGCCCACTTATGTATTGGGCAGTTTCTTTGAGGATTTGTTGTTGGGGGATATAATTTTTTGAGTTCCAGGTATATTTTAGATATGAGACCCTTGTCTGTTGTATGGCTAGTGAAGATCTTCTCCCAACCCATGGGCTTTCTATTGATCTTGCTAGCTATGTCCTTTGCCATGCAGAAGCTCTGCAATTTCACGTAATCCCATTTGTCCAACCTTTCTTTGATTTGTTGTGTTTCTGGGTCTCGATTAAGAAAATTTTGAACTGTGCCAAGGGGCCCTAGGGTTTGTCCTATTCCATCCTGTAATGTTTTCAGAGTGTCTTCTTTGACTCCGACGTCTTTGATCCATTTGGAGTTGATTTTGGTGCAGGGTGATATATAAGGTTCTACCTTTAGTTTTCTACAAGTGATTAACCAATTTTGCCAGCACCATTCACTGAAGACGCTGTCTTTCTTCCATTCTATTTTTTTAGCTCCCTTACCAAAGATTAGATGGCTATAGATCTGTGGGTTCATTTCTGGGGTTTCAATTTTATTCTATTGGTCTTGACATCTGTCTGTGCCAGTACCAACCTGTTTTGATTACTATGGTTTTGTAGTAGACTTTGAAATTTGGTGTTGATATTCCTCCAGCACGGTTCTTTCTGTTGAGGCTCGTTTTTGCTTTTCGGGGTCTTTTATTGTTCCATATGAATTTTTGGATTGCCTCTTCTATTTCCCTGAAGAATGTGGTTGGAATATTGATAGGTATTGCATTGAATTTGTAGATAGCCTTGGGAAGTATCCATTTTCATGATGTTGATTCTTCCAATCCAGGAGCATGGAGGATTTTCCACTTTCTAAGTTCTGTTTTGATTTCTTTTTCAGGTTTTTAAAGTTTTCATCATAGAGGTTCTTCACTTCTTTTGTAAAGTTAATTCCTTGATATTTTATTTTTTGTGGGGCTATTACGAATGGAGTTGCTTTCCTGATTTCAGCCACGCTTTTCTCATTGTTGACATACAGAAAAGCCATTGATTTTTGAGGGTTAATTTTATACTCTGCTACTTTGTCAAAGTTTTGAATCAGCTTGAGTAATTTGAGATTGTAGTCTGTGGGATTCTTTAAATACAAGATCATGTCATCTGCAAAGAGGGAGAGTTTTACTTCATCTTTCCCTATTTAGATCCCTTTTATGTTTCCATCTTGTCTTATTGCTGTAGCTAATTATTCTATACTAAATTGAAGAGAAATGGAGGGAGTGGACATCCTTGTCTCATTCTTGAGTTAAGAGGAAATGGCTTTAGTTTTTCACCATTAAGTATAATGCTGGCTGTAGGCTTGTCATATACAGCCTTTATTGTATTGAGGAATGTTCCCTGAATTCCTAATTTTTCCAGAACCTTCATCACAGAGGGGTGTTGGATCTTGTCAAATGCTCTTACTGCATCTGTTGAAATAACCATGTGGTTCTTAACCTTGCTCTTGTTGATGTGATGAATAATATTAATTGATTTGCATATATTGAACCAGCTTTGCATCCCTGAAATGAAACCTGTTTGAGCATGGTGTATGATTTTTTTGGGTGAATTGTTGAAGTCAATTGGCCAAAATTTTGTTGGGCACTTTTGCATCAATGTTCATCAAAGAAATGGGTCTATATTTCTCTTTCTTTGATTGGTCCCTGCCTGGTTTTGGGATGAGGGTTATGATGGCTTCATAGAATGAATTCAGTAGTGAACTTTCTCTTTCAATTTCATGGAAGAGTTGGAGGAATATTGGTGTGAGCTCTGTTTTGAAGGCCTTGTAGAATTCCACTGTAAATCTATCTGGTCCTGGGATTTTCTTAGATGGGAGGTCTCTTATTGCTGTTTCTATTTCAATGCTTAATATGGGCCTGTTAAGATGGTTTAACTCATCATGGTTAAGTTTTGGCATGTCAATATTTGCTAGGAAAAGGTCCATTTCTGCCAAGTTCTCAAACTTATTAGCACAAAGTTTTGAGAAGTATTCCCTTATAATGTTCTGAATCTTGGTCGTTTCTGTGGTGATATTTCCATTCTCATCTCTGAGTTTATTTATTTGGGTGTGTTCTCTTCTTTTTCTGATAAGGTTTGCTAAGGGTCTGTCAATTTTGTTAATTTTTTCAAAGAACCAACTCTTTGTCTTCTTGATTCCTTCTATGGTGGTTTTTTTTATTCCAGTTCGTTTAATTCTGATTTTATTTTAATTATTTGTTTTCATCTACTGGATTGGGGTTTACCTTGCTGCTCTTTTGCAAGGAGGTTCAGATGTCTCGTTAAATAGTTTTTTTAGATCTCTCCATTTTTGATGTAGGAACTCAGAGCTATAAACTTGCCTCTGAATACTGCCTTTGCTGTGTCCCCTAGGAGCTGGTAATTTGTGTGATCATTTTTGCTGAATATCATGAACATTTGAATTTCCTTTCTAATCTCTTCCATGACCAACTGGTGGTTCAACAGTGTGTTGTTCAGCCTCCATGTGTTACAAGACTTTCTTTGGTAGCTTTTGGCATTGAATTCTCATTTTATTCCCTTGTGGTCTGAGAGAATGCAAGGTATAACTTCAATGTTTCTGAATTTAGACAAGTTTGCTTTGTAACCTAAAATGTAGTCTATTTTGGAAAATGTTCCATGTGCTGCTGAGAAAAACATGTATTCTAATGCTGCTGGGTGAAATATTCAGTAGCTGCCTGTTAAATCTAGTTGATCTATGCAGTTGTTTAGATCTGCAGTTTCTCTGTTGAGTTTTTGTCAAGTTGATCTATCTAATGGGGATAGTGATGTGTTAAAGTCCCCAACAATTAATGTCTTTGGATCTATGTGAGATTTGAGGGAAAGTAGTGTTTCTTGGATAAATTTGGGTGCTCCGTTGTTTGGCGAATAGATATTTAGAACTGTAATATTCTCCTGAAAGAGAGATCCCCTAATTAGTATGTAGCAACCTTCTTTATCTCTTCTCAATAATTTTAATTTGAAGTCTATTTTATCTGAAATTAGGATTACAACTCCTGCCTGTTTATGGGGGCCGTTTGCTTGGTAGATTTTGTTCCTGCCTTTCACTTTCAAAATATGCTTGTTTTTATGGGCAAGATGTGACTCCTGAAGGCAGCGGATAGAAGGATCTTGCTTTTTATGAATACCGCGAGGCAGCGGATAGAAGGATCTTGCTTTTTATAAGTACCGCGTGCTAACCGATTGCGCCACTGGAGCTCCGGATCTTGCTTTTTAATCCAACTAGACAGTCTGTCACTTAATTGGAGAGTTAAGCCCGTTAATGTTGAAAGTTAGGACTGAGAGTTGTATGGTAGTTCCTGCCATGTATCCACCTTTTTGGGTGCTGCGACAACTGGGTTCTTCCTATGGGTCTTGGATTCTCAGTTTGGGTGCGGTTTCTTGGGCTTTATTGTGGTCTTATTGGTTTTCTATGTGTAGGACATCTTTAAGTATCTTTTGTAGGGCTGGTTTGGTAGAAATATATTGTTTCAGTTTTTCTTTGCTATGAAAGGTTTTTATTTGACCTTCAGTTATGAAGGAGAGTTAGCTGGTTACAGTATTCTTGGTTGATAATTGTTTGTCTTTAGGGCATGGCATACATCATTCCCGGTTCTTCTTGTTTTATTGTCTCTGCTGAGAAATCTGAGGTAATTCTAATTGGTTTCCCTTTGTAGGTGATTGATCTTTTTCCTTGGTCTGAATTGATCCTGAGCAGATTATAATGTGACAGTGTGATGTCCTGTTCTGGTCTGGTCTATTTGAGGTTCTAAAAGCTTCTCCTATCTGAATAGGCCTATCTTTTTGCATGTTTGAGAAGTTCTCTGCTAGGATCCCATTAACCAAATTTCCTAGACCATTAACTTCTGTCTCTAGGTGCTCCTCTACAACCATTATCCTCAGATTAGGCCTTCTGATGGTGTCTTCCAAATGTTGAATAGATCTATTGTATTTCTTAGATTTGTCTTGGATAATTGTATGTTCTTTCTCTATAATATCTAGGCTGTCTTCAATTCCCAAGATTCGATCTTCTGCATGCTCTAATCTACTGTCAAGACTTTCTACTTTGTTTTTATTTCTTTTCCTTCTAATTGGTCGGCTTTGATGGCTTCAAATTCTTTGTTGGAGCTTTATTTTAGATCTTGTATGAACTTCTTTACTTCTTTACTTTGGTGTTCAGTGTTTATTCTCAAATCACTTAGTTGATGGTTTCCTTGGACTCCCTTTCCTTCTATCGGGCTCCATTCAGCATTCCCTTTGTGGTCTCCCTGAATTCTTTCAGCTGTCTGTTTATGGATCCCATGAATGCCTCTATTGATCTTTGTCTATTCTCATCCTGCTCTCGCAATTCCTGTATTACTCTTTGATTAGCTTCCTCACGTTCACGCAATTCCTATCTTTCTCTTTGACTGTTCTCAGCCTGGTCTCAAAATTCCTGTGTTTCTCTTTGACTGATTAAGTATGTACACAATGGGGGATAAGGACTAATAATCGATGACAGGTCTATATCTGGGGATGAGCAGAACAGCAATTAAGTCACGTAAAAAAGAAAGAAGGAAAAAAATGAAAAGAATAAAAAAAGGAACAAAGGTCAAAAGAGATTTTTTAAAAAGCACGCGCGCGCGCACACACACACACACACACACACACACACACACACACACACACACACACACACACACACACACACACCAGAGTCTTGGTTCCTGGGCCTGGTCTGCGATCTGGGGGATGCCGGTGTTGAGTAGAATCTGCTCGCCTGCCGTGTCTGGTGCCTTTGTCCTGGACTCTCTCTGTAGGTATGGTGGCTACAGCCGCCACCGCTGCCACCTCAGCCACAGCTATCGGCAAGTGCTCAGATCTGTCTCCTTGCCTGGATTTTCCCTCTCTGGCCAAACTCTCTGTACTGTGATGGCACACTTGGTGTGATTCTCTAGCCTAGGACTGTTCACTGGAACACTAAAACTGCCTTCTATGCGAGAGATTGTTTAGCCTCCAGCTTCTCCTCTGCCATCTTCCTATGAACTCCCCTGTTTTTCAGTTTTTGTGAAGAATATCACTTCCTAGTGATATTCTTGATGAAGATTGCCCTGAATCTACAGACCACTTTCAGTAATAAGGGCATTTTCATAATATTAACTCTATAGATCCATGAACATGGGAGGTGTTTCTTTAGTGTTTCACTTGCAGAGGTTTTCCTTCTCTTTATTCAATTTATTCTTAAGATACTAGGAATAGTTCAGTTAGTTGCAGTATAGTTAGAATGAGTTGAGGAGGGTTTTGAGCCTACTGTGAAGGGGATTGCTTTCCTGTATTCTTTCTCAGTATATTTGTTACTGGTGTATAAAAAAAGCTATTGACTTTTATATGTTGATTTCTTACCCTGCTACCTAGCCAAAAATATTTAAGAGTTTCGTGGTGGAGGATTTTACTTGTTGAGATAGATGTCTTGCTGTTTGCCTAGGCTGGTCTCAAACAGCCCCCACCTCCTTAAGATGATTCCAGGCTCTAGCTTTCTGAGATATGAAAAGTCACTAAATGGATCTCCTCCCCAGAACCAGTCCTTTACCCAGGGAGGTTGACTGTCACACCAAATCTCCACACTGGCTTTAAGATTAGTGAGAACTGTCAGCTGGTCTCTGCCAAGGCTTGCCAGCAGAGCTGTGTGGCTTCTTCCCCTCCCCCACCCTGGGATCTGGGTCTGCTTCTCTGTGTCTCTTCTGCTGTTCTATCATCTCTTTCATAATCCCAAAGCTCTTGCTGCCTTTATCTTTTTCTATCTCTATCTTTGTAGAAGAAAGTTGACCCTTCTTTTCTCTGATTTTTCTCATTCAGAGTCACATGGAAGAAGTTCAATTCTACCACCAGAAACTCCTTGATTGTTTTTTAATAATGTGTCCATACTGGGGCTTGAACCCAGGGCCTTGAACTCTCACTTGGCTTTTTCACTCAAGGCTAGCATTCTACCAGCTACAACTCTATTTTCAGCTTTTTGGTAGTTAGCTTTTTTTCACTCTGGCTGGTTTCAGATCTCAGACCCTCGAGTAGCTAGGTTTAGATTTGTGAGCCACCAGGACCTGGTCTTGATTAATTTTTTTTTTTTTTTTGTCAGTCATGGGGCCTGAACTCTGGGCCTGTGCACTGTCCCTCAGCTCTTCTGTTCAAGGCTAGTGCTCTACCACTTAAGCCACAGCACCACTTCTGGATTTTTCTGCTTATGTGGTGCTAAGGAATTGAATCCAGGGCTTCATGCATGCAAGGCAAGCACTCTACCACTGAACCACCTTGCCAGCCCTTGATTAATTTTTTTGCATGTGTATTTTTTATTGTGAAAATACTGTACAGAGGGATTACAATTACATGGGCAAGATAATGAGTACATTTCTTACCTTGATTAATTTTTTAAAGAAAAATTTTGGATACCCTTTAAAAAGCAATTGAAACACAGATACATTACAGCAAAATATACAGGAACCTATTGGGTAATATTGTATTTCCATGAACAAAAAGAATTCCAAAGATGGTAATACCTAATCATTTGTATTCCTGAAGTTTCTTCCAGTTGTAAGGAACAGAAGCTCTGGCTAGATGCAGAGTCATCCAAAAGCAGGAGGGAGAGAATACATTTATCAGAAGGACAGTGAAAGGATTTTGTGAAGCTCCAGGGGCCTCGCTGGCAATTTCCTATAGAGCATTGATTTTCAACCTTGATTACATAATAGAATCACATGGGTAACCTTGAAAAACAAGCAATGCACTGGCTCCACTCAGACAAATTATATTGGAATCTCTGGTGGCAGGGCCCATGAATAAGGATATTTAAAGAGCTCCCCAGCTGATGTTAATGCATAGCCAGGGGTTGAGAAGTACTCCTCTGAAATGTTAGAATTAACATCACTCAATTTTAATGACTCCAATATTTTCTCCTCAAAATTCTTGAATTCCCAGAAGAGAGGTTGCAAGCAGCCTTGTTTATATTGAAAATGTGCCACTGGAAAAAGGATTAGCCAGAGTCAAGAAAGCATAGTCACATTGGATCAGACATGGCAGCTAGGATCACAGCAAACTAAACTACCCTGAGCTGGGAGGGCCCCCAGAAAATGTTTACTACATTACCCATGGCTGTGATCAGATATGGCATGCTTTACTCAATATTCGTTTCTTCCTGTGAACACACACAGATAAAATAACCAGACAAAGCCTGGCACTGATGGCTCGTGCCCTGTAATCCTAGCCACTCAAGAGGCTGAGATCTGAGGATGCCAGGACAGGCAGTAAGTCCATGAGACTCTTACCTCCAATTAACTATCAAAAAGCCAGAAATGGAGCTGTGGCTCAAGTGATAAGAGTGCTAACCTTGAGCAAAAGAATCTCAGGGACAGAGCCCAGGCACTGAGTTCAAGCCCTAGGACTAACACCAAAAAAATAAAAAATAGCTAGGTGCTGGTGGCTCACGCCTGTAATCCTAGCTACGCAGGAGGCTGAAATCTGATTATCACAGTTCAAAGCCAGCCCAGGCAGGAAAGTCTGAGAGACTCTTATCTCCAATAAACCTCCAGAAAACTGGAAAGGGCACTGTGGCTCAAATGGTAGAGTGCTAGCCTTGAGCTGAAAAGCTGAGGGACAGTGCTCAGGCCCAGAGTTCAAGCCCCCTGATGAAAGAAAAAGAAAGAAAGAAAGAAAGAAAGAAAGAAGAAAGAAAGAAAGAAAGAAAGAAAGAAAGAAAGAAAGAAAGAAAGAAAGAAAGAAAGAAAGAAAGAAAGAGCCCAAGAATCCAGACTCCAGCCGGCCAGCACAGAACACCACCAAAACAATTATAGAACACAAGAGAGTCCAGGCATCATGAAGGAGTAGCTATATATTTATATTGCTTGCAGTGAGATTAGGAAGAGAAAAGAGCAAGCAGAAAGAGGCCTGAAGGGTCCAATAAAGCACAGAATAACTCTCACACATCAGTACCAAGTTGTCTCTGCTTAGCTTCTTTCATAAGCAGGACAAGGAATTAGATTGCAACTAGTTTATTTGATGGGTGAGGAAAAAATATCAGTACGGTGTGAAGACCCAAGACAGAAAAGAAAAGGAAGATGATAAAGGACACATCCTCAAAACCCTGCTATGGAGGAAAACATGGAAGTCTGTAAAGAATTACCCTACCAAGTATGGGATGCCCTTTTGCCAACTGGCATCAATCATAGGTTGAGGGTTGCTGTGGGATAAACGGGAGATGTTAACACCTGGCAAAATAGGCCTGCTAGGCATACAGACAAATTAGCTCCAGAAGGTTTGAAAGCTCTCCATGAATACAATTTAATTCTGGAATTGGCTTCAGTTGGCCTCCAATGAGGTGGTAAATCTCAATGGGATGATCCCTAACAGCATCTGCTATTTAGGGGACAATCTGAATGAGGCACAGTGAAATGAGCACTGGATTTGACACAAAAATACCAAAGTACAAGACCATGTTCATCAGTGGAATAAGAAACCAACTCAAGTGATACATTCATCACTGAAGAATATGGACACTAGCCACAATGATTAACTGGCAATGATCAAAATTGAACTATTACTACTACTATCTTTGGGGATCACAGCTTAACTTCATGACCCAGCTCTCAGACTTAGCAGCTAAGACCTTGCTTCAATAATTTAATCTCTTATGAACTACTCAAATGGAGCTCCTACTCAAATCAGCTCCTCTGATTGGAATTAAAAGTACTTTCACCATGTAAACTGTGTTGGACAATGTCTAGCCAGAGGTTGAAGACCCATATATTTGTTATCATCATCATCATTAAGTTAAAGTGATACTGAGGAACTAAAAACACACAGATAGGGTCCTGGAAAAAAGAAGGTCTCAAAAAATGAGTTCATGGGCACAGAGGAAGAGGTAAATTGGGAAAGATTTATTGAAGAAAATGATAAGCAGAGCTCCCACTACACAAAGCAGGTCTCGAGGGAGGTCACAGCCTGGGGTGTGGTGTGCAGGGGTTAATTAGATGTCTCTGGGAGAGAAGTACATGCCTCTCAAGATAATTGGACAACCTCCAGGCCATATCAGTCCCCATTCCCAGTGAGAACCTGTACGAGCTCGACTTTGTCTTTTAACTCCTCCACAAGTTGCCTGTTCTGACACACACTTCTGGGGACCAATAAGTCCATTGTTCATGAACAAGTCTTCCAGGCACAGTGGGCCATGGCAATGTGATGTCTAGGCCTTCATCTAGGACTGCCCATGGCTAGGATGATGCATGCAGGACCTCTATGGGAAGAGGCCTATGCCCTGATTGCCTAGCCACGCTCCTTTTCTGCTCTCAGAAATTTTTGAATGTCATTCAGAAAGATCATGTGCATTGACTTTCACGGCTGCTAATTTCCACTAATGTATGTTAGAATCTAGTATTCTTAATAAGTGTACAGTTAGCAAAGCAAAGAGACAGGAAAAGGAGGGAAGAGAGAAGGTAAGGATAGACAGAGAGATGCTTAGAAGACTTCAAGTAGAAACGGTAGGATGAACAGTTAAAGGCAGAAATGGTAAGATGAACATTGTGTTGTTTGATGTCCAGATCACTCCCCAAACAATTGTTTATCATTTTCTGCCATGTGCTCTCTACTGGCTGGTAAGGGCTTAAATCTCACCATGTGTAAGCAGTTCCTAACCTGGAAACCCTTTCGATACATTAGCAAATGGAACACTGAGAACATAGCTGTATATCGGCTGATTGAAACCCTTGCCATACATGTGGGTTCTGTGGCTGAATGCTGCCATCACAAAGGCCTTTTAGCTCTACTGAAGGAAGGGCAGAAGGGTTGGACAGATCTTCTGTGACCTTCAGATGCTTCCATCAACTTTATTCCTCCTCCTCCACCTTTA
The DNA here is from genome assembly GCF_024711535.1 of Dipodomys merriami. Lineage (NCBI taxonomy): Eukaryota > Metazoa > Chordata > Mammalia > Rodentia > Heteromyidae > Dipodomys > Dipodomys merriami. The sequence continues at coordinate 6,089,335 of NW_027205604.1, read as the reverse complement.
AAAAAATACCTTGTGAGCCGAGCACCAGTGGCTCATACCTGTAATCCTAGCTACTCAGGAGGCTGAAATCTGAGGATCACAGTTCAAAGCCAGCCTGGGCAGACTGGAAACTCTTATCTCCAATAAACCACCAGAAAACCAGAAGTGGCACTGTGGCTCAAGTGGTAGAACATTTGCCTTGAGCTGACGAGTGCAGGGACAGCACCCAGGCCCCAAGTTCAAGCCCCACGACCGACAAAAAAAAAAAACTTTATGCTAGGTAAGACCTTGTTTATGGATCTGCCTCACCTGACAGACTTTAGGGAAACTTTGCTTGTTGACTTCTGAGTTTCCTTGCATCCAGACAAGGGGCTCTTCACCTCCTTGAGTATTTTGGGAGCAGTGGTTTGCATACAGACCTCTTCATGGATGTCAGAGGGGAGGAGCCACAAGGAGAGGAAGTAACATGCTTCAGAAGATGGTTGTTCAAAGGAAAGGAAGTCACCTGACTAAGAGTTTCAAAGTTAATGGCTAAATTTAACCATAGTCAGTCTTCTCGCTTCATGTCCTGGTTCACTGATAGAAGATATGAAGCCATAGAATGCTTTTCAAATTCTATCCCCAACTATACTGCACTGAAATTTCAGTTCATCCGGACTCAGCTCTACAGGTTTCCTCCCTGTTTAGAGCTTTGGTCATTTGTAGACATCTTTACAGGAATGTTAAGCAGCTATATCAGGTATTGCTTATTAGCCACCATGTGGGCCCAGAAATGCTAGACTGACCAGGCTGAAATTTCAGTTCTACCAAAAATTATACATAAACATCACCACCAATCTGTCAACATTGAGAATATAGAATAATGGTGCCAGCTTCTGTACTAAAGCTCCTGCCCTTAGCTTAGAAGGAAGTCCTCAAAGTGGAAGCTACCACTTAGCTACTCCAACACCTGAGCTACACTTCCTTCTCAAATAACCCCACTAATAGTTAGTTGGATATGTTACAGCCCAAGATAAGTGACTCATTTTTTTTTCGGCCTCCCCTGCTGGCGAGTGAACTTGTGATTGAATTCTGGCAACTAAGCTGTAGAAATACTGTTGGTACTTCCAGAAAGCTTCCCTGAAAAAAGGAAGAAGTGCACTCTTTTTTTTTTTTTTTTTGATACTCACAAGACAGTATATTGGAAATAAATAAAACAACTTTTGGGGGTGGGGGTGGGGAGAAATGAGGGAGGTGAGGGAAGGAAGGGATAGTGGGAAAACAACAAAAGAGGGAGTAACAGTTCTCGACAAGAAATGCATTTATTAACTTACTCATGCAACTGTATCCCCTCTGTACAGCATCTTTACAATAAAATAAAATTTTAAAAAAGATTTACACAGATATCAGCCATTGCAAGTTGGCCTTAGTAGTAATATTTTAAAGAATTATTCTTTCTTTTTTTGTGCCAATACTCAGGCTTGAACTCAGGGCCTGGACATTATTCTTGAGCTTTTTTTTTTTTATGCTTGAGATTTTAAAAGGCTAATGACTTAACAACTTGAGCCATACCTCTACTTCTGGCTTTTTGCAGTTTAATTGGAGATAATAGTCTGATGGACTTTCCTTCCTGGCTTCAAATGGTGGTCATCAGATCTCAGATGTTTGAGTTGTTAGGATTACGGGCATGAGCCAATGGAGAAGTGCACTCTTCTATAATTGGATTGATGCCTGGAATGGAGATATGGTGGCCATGGCTCCAGCAGCATCTTAAATCAGGAGCCACGTTATACAAATCGAAAACCCATGAAAATTACATCTATATTTAGTCAAAGTTGACAATGAATCAGAGTCCTAAATACTATGCTAGAGATAACAAGCTAGAAAGAGTCTTGGCCATTGACAACTTTCTTGTTTCTGTATTGCAATCTTCACATTTCTGATTAACACACTAACCTAACATGTATGATATAAAATAATGACAAGTATTCACTGCAACTTTTTCCCACAGTTCTAAGGTTGACTGGGCTCAGCTAGGGAGTTATTACTAAGGGGTGCTCTTGTGAAGGTGGACTCATCTTGAAGACTTTCACAAATATGTACAGGTTCATGCCTAATATTTGCCTGACTGGCAGCCACAGCTGTGAGCAGAACATGGAGCTTCTCAATGTGGCCTGAGCTTCCTCAGAATACGGTGGCTAGATTCCAAGATTGGAAGCAAGCAGATACTGAATATCCCTTTATGACCTAGCCTCAATAGATACTCTATTAATAAAGCAATCATAAGTTCTTCCCAAGTTCAAAGATAAGATTCTCATACTTCTAGGAACAAAGAGGACAAGAGGAAGGAAATGGCAGAACTATATTTTGGTAAGAGCAGAGGATAATGCCGTAGCTATCTTTAGAAAATACAATCTGCGGGCTGGGAATGTGGCTTAGTGGTAGTACGCTTGCCTAGGATGCATGAAGCCCTGGGTTCGATTCCTCAGTACCACATAAACAGAAAAGGCCAGAAGTAGTGCTGTTGCTCAAGTGGTAGAGCGCTAGTCTTAAGCAAAAGAAGCTCAGGGACAGTGCTCAGGCTCAGACAGTTCAAGCCCCAGGACTGGCAAAAAGGAAAAGGAAAAAAAAGAAGAAGAAGAAGAAAAAAAAAGAAATCTGCAACTGGGCACTTACCCCTGCAATACTCAGGAGACTGAGATCTGAGGATCACCATTTGAAGCCAGACCAGGCAATAAGACCATGAGACTCTTATCTCCAAATAACCATAAAAAAATGCCAAAAGTGGAGCTGTGGCTCAAGTAATAGAGCACTAGCCTTGAATACAAAAGCTCAATGATAGTGGCCAGGTCATAAGTTCAAGTCACAACACCAGCACACACACATACACACACACACACACACACACACACACACACACACACACATGACACACATACACACACACAAGAAAAAGAAAAAGAGAAAAGGAAATGTGTAATGGCCCATTGCTAACCCCAAAGTACTTACTTCTACTTATGTTCTACAAGAGAAGAACACTTGTGCTGCTTCAGCCAATATTATAGATGATTCTAGAACTGCAGTCCAGCCTGGTCCTAACTAACCCAGAGACATGGATTGTCACTAACACCTGATCTCCATTACTTTTCACTCTAACCAGCTTCTTTCATATAGAGTCTCCATCCAATAAAGGTGAATAAGAGCAGAATAGAAAAGGGGAAGGCTATTAGAATCAAGCCAGGCATTTTCAGAAATAATAGCTATTTGGAGATATATGGCCACTTGATGTAAAACAAATATTTCAGGTGTCAGTAGCTCACACCTCTAATCCCAACTACTGAGGAGATTTCTAGGGTCAAAGTTTGATGCCAATCTAGGCAAAAAGTTACAGAGATCCCATCTCAAGCAATAATAGGAGTAATAACATCTGCTTGTCGTCTTGTTATGTAGGAAGCATTTCTAGGAGAATCATAGTCCAATCTGGCCTAGACATAAATGTGAGACCTTACCTCACGAATAACCAAAAGCAAAGGGACATAGCTCAGGAGATAGAGTGCCTTCCTAGCAAGCACCAGGTTAAAGCCCAGTACTATCAAAGGAGAAAAAACCCACACACTCTGTATTACACAAATCAAAACACCATGTAAATCATATCTGCATTCAATGAAAAGCTAATGAGAGTCCTTGACTATTAAAAATGATAAGGCATTATAAATGGCAATCTCATTAAAAGTAAAACAAAGCTACTGAAGATAATTTCTGAAGAAAAAGATTCTGAAACATAACTTTTTTTCTTATAATTTTTGGCTTAAATGCCCCGGAGAGAAAAATTATTTTTAAATTATATTTTTATTATCTTCAAGTAGTTATAAAGAGGGTTACCATTCAACAAATCAGTTTATAAGTACAATGCCTCTGGATCAGTACCACACTGCCTAATCCTTCCCGATCCCCTGTAGCGCTTTTGTTTTTCTGTGGGATTGTACCATTTGAATTCTCTCTTCCAGTTAATATGTTTATGTACATTTGCATACAATTAATATGCATTTACTTGTATATTTATTATTTACAAATTAGATCGAGATTCCACATAGCAAAGAGAACATATGTTCTTTGTCTCTCTGGGACTGACTTATTGAATTTTTTCCAGGTCCATCCATTTCTGTGGAAATAATGTAATATTAATGGATGAGTAAATTTCTATTTGTGTATACATGACATTTTCTTGATCTATTCATCCATTGAGGGGCATCTGGACTGTTTTCATACCTTAACAATAATGAATATTGCAGCAATGAATATTTTTGCACAAGAGACTTTACTATATCCTGATTTATAATCTTTTGGATAAATTCCCAAAAGTAGCATTGCTGGATCATATGATAATTCTATGTTTAGTTTGATGAGGAATCTCCAGAGTGGTTGAATAAGTTCACATTCCCACGAACAGTCTATTCCAGTTTCTTTTCACCCACATTGTTGTTTGTGTTCTTGGTGAAAGCCATTCTAACTGGGGTGAGATGGAATCACAGTGTTGTTGTGACTTGCATTTCCTTTATGGCCAGAAATGATGAGCATTTCTTTATGTTCATGTTGACCATTTTTACTTCTTCTGAGAAATCTTTATTTAGCTTGTTTGTCCATTTATTAATTGGGTTGCTGATTCTTGAAGGGCTTAGGTTCTTGAGTTCTTTGTATATTCTGGATATTAGGTCATTGTCTAATATACAGTTGGCAAAGATCTCCCATTCTGTAAGTTGTCTTTTTAGTTTAACTGTGTCCTTTGCCATACAGAAACGTCTTAGTTCTATGGTATCCCATTTGTCCATTCTTTCTTTGAAATGCTGAGACACTTACTCAAAAATTCCATAGGATTATAGCCATGAGCCACTGGTACCCAGCTGATTCTTGTTTTTAATAGAAGAAATAAACAGAGAAAACATTATTCTTAATTTAGTCAACAATATTCAAATTAAGCTCCATGCCTATGTTAATTCATCCTAAAAGGAGTGGTTACATAGTTGTCCCAGAATGCTCAAGGGGGTCAGGAGCACCATGGCCTTTGAAGAACCCAGAATTGAGAGGAATGTGGATCGGGGCTGTCAGGAGAAAAGCCAGCTGTCTTCCATATCCTTCACCATCTCCATTCTCACAGAAGGAGTCAATGCCTATAGTTGTGTTTTGGATTGAGCCATAATATTTTCCTTCTCTTTTTTTTCCAATTCTGGGACTTGAACTCAAGGCCTGAGCCCTGTCTCTAAGCTTCTTTTACTCAAGGCTCATGCTCTACCACTGAGCCACAGTGCCACTTATAGGGTTTTCTCAGTAGCTAATTGGAGAGTTTCGCTGACTTTTCTGCCTGAGCTCACTTCGAACCACAATCCTCAGATCTCAGCCTTCTAAGTAGCTAGGATTACAGGTATGAGCCACCACACCAGTGCCTGGTGTTCTTTGGTTCTAAAATGCCTTGGATTAACCAATAGTAAGTTTGATGAGAAAGAGAGAGAAAAATAAAGAGAGAGAGAGAGAAAATCTTCATTGAGCATTTTCCCCTTTGTCCATCAACCCCAAAGGAAAATAAACAAGAGATTTTAGATATAAATCTCTTTCTTCACTTGCAGTATTTTAAAAATGAAAAGAAAAGAACTAAAACCTAACCCCTAGGAGTACTTAAGATTTTCCTTTCCATTTGGCCTTATCAAAATTAAATCTCGGCAAACAGGTTAGTTTCTTATTTCCACCAACATCAGGCTTTTTACATTTTACTACATCCAAAATTGGAGTCTCACCAGCATGGTGGTACATGCTTTCAATCCCAGCATGTGGAAGCTAACAGGAAAATCATGAGTTTGAGGCTACCCCCAACTACATGGTGTGACACTAGGTCAAACAAAAAAAAAAAGTGAAACCCACATTAACCAAGAAATTAATACCATTCTTCCCATGTCCTCACACACACTACTCACACTCAAGGTGTTAGTGGTACCGACAGGCCCACATGACTCAGTTCACACACACACACACACACACACACACACACACACACACACACACACACACACACTCATGTTCATGCAAACTGCTCCCTTCCTGCAGCCAGAAATGCATGCCCACTGTCTTGTTATCTATTTTCCAGCTGCTTCAAGGCTCACTCAAAGGTCTCTCAGATTAACTCTCTTCTTTCTCTAAATGAGAATTAAACTCTCCTGTTGATTCTACACAGAACTATCTAAGGGTCTCCCAAATGCTGACCACTGTTTCAGAGGCAGAAACTACAACAGAGCAACACCAAATACCTTTTCCTTCTACTAGAAATGATAAATACTAATCAACAAGTAACTGAATAAATGGAAAGTTGATTGAGACATGGGCTATAAATGAGTGGCCTTGGTGTTACAATGGGAGGATTTGACTACTTATCTAAGACACAAATTGTGGAGGACCTGACTGTGTCTTCACCTTGCAAACAGCAGAATGTCTGCTTATTTTATCTGCTTATAATGATGAGATTCCAGACTCCTGGGCCAGAGGCAGAGTTTGTTGTCACCATAGTAAGGACAGGGTTAGGACAGTAGCTTTTATGACTTCCTTGTTATCCCAATCATTATACAGTGGAGGTGAGGGGAGTGGGGACTACTTGCTTATTCAGTAAGGTACATTGCCATAGAACCCTAAATTTTAGAAGATTGAGATTGGTTTTCACAAGGCTGTCCATCTACTCCTATGAAGAGAAAGAGAAATTCACATAAGCAGATCTCCTTAGAGGAAGAGAAAACATGGTGATTGCTTTGAAATGTGAATGAATGAACTCAAGGGCTGGGGGGAAAAAAGAGCTTGTTTGTTTGTTTGTTTGTCAGTGATAGGGCTTGAACTCTGGACCTAGGCACTGTCCCTCAGCTCTTCAGCTCAAGGCGAGCTCTCTACCATTTGAGCCACAGTGCCACTTCTGGTTTTCTGAGTGGTTTATTCAAGGTAAGAGTCTAACAGACTTTTCCTGCCTGGGCTGGCTTAGAACCACGATCCTCAGATCTCAGCCTCCTGAGTAACTAGGATTACAGGCATGAGCCACCAGCACCCAGCCAGAAAAGAGCTGTATAAAGCCAGATGTCTTCAAGAAAAAATGCCTAGGAAATTTTTCCATCTAGTCCAAGGTTAGTCAAACATATCCTTTAATCAGAAAGCTCAGGAATGAAAGAAGTTCATGGAGTACACTGTCCTCACATCATGATTGGAGCAGTTTCCCCTGAAGAAATGAAGTTGTGTTGGAGAACAAGTAGAAGTTCCATGGGCTGGAGAGGGACATTGAGACAGAGAAAACCCCAGAGTCAAACAAATGAAATCACTAGATTGAATCTAGAAAGATACACAGAACCAGACCGTTGAGTAGGTGACCTGTTGGACTATTTGAAGGCTTTGATTGCTTACATCATGGTGAGTGGAAAGAAGCAGGGTGCTGGTGGATTTCATCTGTCCTCTTAGCTACTCATAAGGCTGAGATTTAAAGATCTTGGTTCAAAGTTAGCCTGGGCAGCTGTCCTAAAGACAACTTAGGGATGGTAAGGGGAAACAAAGGAGGAGGCAACAATGCTTGATAAGAAATGTACGCATTACCTTGCTCATGTAACTATAACCCCTCTGTACAGTATTTTCACAATTAAAAAAAAAAGAAAAAAAAGAAAGACACCTTAGGAACCCCTACACAATGTACCCAGATGGTGCTTGTCCCTGCAGCCCCACCCATTAGGGGAGTGCTACTTAACTTTTCATCAATAATTCTTTGTTGTTTTACTTCCACTTCTGGGTCCATCAACTCATTCCTGGAGCCATAGAGATGAAGGACCTCATCGGGGTGTTGCAGTTTTCAGTATCACCAGGCTACGTAGAGAGACTCTTCCTCAAACAAACAAACAAACAAACATAAAAACATTCATTTGCAGCTTCCAGTGGAGACTTCCATTATGATAATAGTAATGGAAGTTTTTTGAGCTTATCTCTTCTACCTCTTACTCTTCTTCTTGTTCCCCCCAAACAATGCAGTTCAGTACTTCAAGATTTGTTTTAGTGGGGAAAGATAAAATTCTATTTCTAGTTTTTTAGAAGACACAGCTAGGTATGAGACTTCAATCAGCAAAAGACAGACAGACCTAAAGCAGAAAAACACACAAAGTTATTTACTACAAGTTGCTTATGATGTGGGAGTTCTAATATGGAAATGAAGCCCCAAATAAGCAGTTAGAGTTACTTATCTACATAAAAGTACAAAAATTAGTTAGAAAAACATCTTGTGTCCCTATCTGGGGGTTCATTTCACTTAGCATCATCTTATACAGTCATATGTACATAGTTTTTAAGCTATTCAGCTCATCTGATAAAATTATCCTAGACATATACTAATTATTGCAAATGAGGGAAACCATGAGACCTACATTTTTGGGGTCTGGCTTACTTCACTTAATATGATTTTTTTCTAAGTCTTTCCATTTCCTAACAAATGGGGCAGTGTCATTCTTTCTGATGGAGGCATAGAATTCCATTGTGTATATATACCACATTTTCTTGATCCATTCATCCACTCAGGTTGGTTCCATATCTTAGATATGGACACAAGAGATTTTTCTTTGTTGTTGTTGTTTTTAATGTATTGTGTGATTTTTTTGTTTCCTTTATATGTTCTTCCCCCTATGGTATATCCCCGGTTGTCATGTACTTGATTTTGGTACCCTGCATCTTGTATATACATTTATCTATTTTGGGGAGGGGAAGAGGAATAACAAAACACAATGGAATAGAACTGAAGACCCAGAAATTAACCCAAAGACCTATAGCCACCTAATCTTTAACAAGGGAGTTAAACAAATAGAATGGAAGAAAGACAACCTCTTCAGTAAATGGTGCTGGCAAAACTGGTTAAACACCTGTAGAAAAACTAGATCCATATAGATCACCCTGCACCAGAATCAACTGCAAATGGCTCAAAAACCTTGATATAAAAGCAGACACCCTGAAAACATTACAGAAAGGAATAGAATAAAGCCTAGGGCTCCTTGGCACAGGCCAACATTTTCTTTAAAAAGACCCAGAAACACAACAAATCAAAGAAAAATTGGACAAATGGGATTGCATGAACTTGCAGAGCTTCTGCATGGCAAAGGACATAGCTAGCAAGATCAATAGAAAGTCTATGGACTGGGAGAAGATCTTCACTAGCCATACACCAGACAAGGGTCTCATATCTAAAATATACTTAGAACTCAAAAAACTAAATCTCCCAACAACAAACCCTCAAAAAAACAATTGACCAATAAAATAAATAAGTGGGCTAAAGACTTAAAAGAGAAACTTCTCTGAAGAGAAAATAAGAATGGCCAATAGACACATAAAGAAATGCTCAACTTCTCTGGCCCTAAAAGAAATGCAAATCAAAACAACATTGAGATTCCACCTAATCCCAGTTAGAATGGCTATAATCAAGAAATCTAATAACAACAGATGCTGGAGGGGATGTGGCCAAAAGGGACCCTACCACATTGTTGGTAGGAGTGTAAACTTGTTCAGCAGCTTTGGAAAGCAGTATGGAGGTTCCTCAAAAGACTTCATATTGATGAGCTCCCCAATGAGCTCCCCTATGACCCAGCAATACCACTTTTGGGCATTTACCCAAAGGATCACAAACAAGGCCATACTTAAGCTATCAGCACAACTTTGTTTATTGCAGCATTATTTACCATAGCTAAGATATGGAACCAACCCAGATGCCCCTCTGTAGATAAATGGATCAAGAAAAAGTGTTATATATATATATATATATATATATATATATATATATATATATATATATATATATATGAATTCTATGCCTCCATCAGAAAGAATGACATTGCCCCATTTGTTGGGAAATGGAAAGACTTGGAAAAAAATTATATTAAATGAAGTAAGCCAGACCCAAAGAAACATAGGTTCCATGGTTTCCTTTATTATTTTTTTAATTTAATTTAATTTTATTTGTGAACATACTGTACAGAGGAGTTACAATTACATGGGCAGGATAATGCATACATTTCTTACCAAGCATTGCAGCCTCCTCCTTTGTTTACCCTTCACATCCCTTCCCAGCCTCCCCCCTCCCCCCCAATCCCACGGTTTCCTTTATTTATGAAAACTAGTATATATCTAGGACAAGCAGAAAAGGTCAAAAGCTATGTACATATGACCATATAAGATGATCCTAAGCGAAATGAACCTCAAGATAGGAACACAAGTGGTTTTATCTTTCTTGATGTTCTTTTTAAGGTACTATGTGATTTTTTTGTTTCTTTTGTATGTTCTTCCCCCATGGTATAACCCCTATGTTCACTGTATTTGATTCCAGTGCCCTGCATCTTGTATATACATTTTTCTAATTTGGGGAGGGGAAGAGAAATAACAAAATGCTGAAACAAGGATATAGGTTAACCTATGGTAACAATGACATGTAGAAGACAGTATGTTGAAAACTTTACAACTTGGTGGGGGGAGGGAGGAATTGGGGAGGTGGGGAGGGAAAGGATGGTAGGGGAAAAACAAAGGAGAGGGTAGCAATGCTCGATAGGTACTCATTACCTTACTCATGTAACTGTAACCCTTCTGTACAGTATTTTTACAATAAAAAAAAAATAAAACAAAAAACACTAAAACAGGACATAGGCTGATCCATTGTAACAATGATATCTACAAGATACTATGTTGGAAATGAATTTTACAACTTAGTGGGGTTAGAGGGTACGGATGGGGGGAGGAGTGAGGGAGGTGAGGGAGGAAAGGGATAGTGAGAGAACAACAAAAAAGAGGTAACAATGCTTCACAAGAAATGTACTCACTACCTTTACTGTGTAAATGTAACCCCTCTGTACAATAAAATAAAAATTTTAAAAAGGAATAGGTTCAATGATTATAAAAATTTTAAGAATAAAGGAAGAAGAAAATGAAAAAAATAGGTCTGATTCAGTGGCAAGAGTTAGCATCTCATCCTTGATGTTATAGTATTATTTAAAGGGCTGGGAAGGTGGCTCAGTGGTAGAGCACTTGCCTTGCATGCCTGAGGCCCTGGGTTCAATTCCTCAGCACCACATAAGCAGAAAAAAAAGCCGGAAGTGGCGCTGTGGTTCAAGTGGTAGAGCGCTAGCCTTGAGCTGAAGAGCTGAGGGACAGCACCCAGGCCCAGAGTTCAGGCCCATGACCGGACCCCCCCCCAAAAAAAATATATATATAAATAATTTAAAGCCACGGGCTAGTGGCTCAAGAAACTGAGATCTGAGACCATGGTTTGAAGCCAGACTCAGTGGGAAGGTCTGTCAGAATAATATCTTTAATTAACCACCTAAAAGCTGGAAGTAGAGGTATGGCTTAAATGGTAGAGTGCAGCCTTAAGTGAAGAAAACAGGAAAGAGTGTATGGTTCTGAGTTTCACACCCCCATACCAACACATGCACACATGTGTGCACACATACATGACTGTTATTTTATGGGCCAATTACTTTTCACTTAGGGATTCAATGTCCTGGTGTTAAGAATAAGAAAACAAGTCAAAAGGATCTCTCACTTGCTACTTTCCAAGTGTTTTCAACTTAAAGTAATCAATATGTCAGTGTGGTGTGTACTTGACCACTCTATCACACCTCATTTATCATTCATCTTCCATAGGCAGACCACCACTGGCTTCATAAATTAGGTTTATTGCTAAAATCTATGAAGAAAAGGCCGGTAGCTTCCTGTAGCTTCCATTTTAATGTGTTTTAATATTGTGCATCTCAGTATAGATCTTTTTAATCTGTCTATTTCTATACATAAGATACTTCAGTGTGTCCATCATTTAAAAGATTTTGACTTAAATGATTCAAATTTTTCAAATATTCAGCTGCTCTGAAAAATAGCTTCTGAATTCAGTTAAATATGGATGATGTGGATAAGGACTAGGAACTGGATTTGATGGTCTTCTTTGCAAGAAAAATAATACATCATCACATGAATAAATAAAATGTAGTATAAATGCACAATGGAATACTATTCAGACTATAAAAAGAAGGACATGCTTTCATTTGCAACAATCTGCATGAACCTGGAGGACATTATTTAGAGTAAAATTAGACTACGCACAAAAAACCCTTACTTTATGTAGAGACTGAAACAAGACAAGTTCACTCAGTGAATAGAATGTGATTACTATGAATGAGGGCAAAAAGTGAGGACTGGAAAAAATGCTATTTAAAGGATAGCTTTAGCAGAGGATCACAACAGCTCAATAGCTAAGCACATATGACCATATAAAATGATGCTAATCAAAATGAACTCCATGGAAACAAGAGGTTTTTTTTTTTTTTTTTTTTTAGTGTATTGTTTCCAGTTATTTCTTTTTTCAGTTTTTTCCTATGGTTTATCCCCTCTTGTTACTACTTTTTATTTCAATCCTCTTAGTCTTGTATATAAGTTTATCTGATTTGGAAAAGAGAAGGGGAATCATAGAAATGGTGAGACAAAAGACAAGGATAAACCAATGCAACAGTGATACTCGAAGATACTATGTTGGAAATAAACTTTACAGCTTGAAGGAGAAGGGGAGTCAGGGGAAGGAAAAGCAGGAGACAACTAGGGAGGGGGTAACACTGTTCAAAAAGAAATCTACTCCTTTCCTTACTTATATAACTGTGACCCCTCTGTATATTACCTTTACAATAAAATGCAGAGAAAAAGGAATCTAAAATTTGAGATGGGACCAGGCTCTGGTGGGTCTTGCCTATCTACTCAAGAGACTGAGATCTGAGGATTCCAGTTAAAAGCCATCCTGGGCAGACAGATCCAAGAGACCCTTATCTCCAATTAACCAGCAAAAATTCAGATATAGAATAGTGGCTCAAGTGATAGATTCCCATTTGAGCAAAAGAACTAAGCAAAAGTTTGAGACCCTGAATCCAATCACCAGTACTGAGGGCAGGGCAGGGCAGTACTGAGGAAAATAAAATAGCAGAAATAACTCCAAAAGATCTATTGTACATGATGACCATAGTTTATAATCATGGAAAAGTAGATTTGAAGTGCTCTTACCACACACACAATAAAACATAAATACATGAGGTAAGAAAAATGTTATATTAGCTTAATTTAGCCATCCCACTGTGTATTCATATTTCCCATCATGAACACTATAACTACTAATACGTTTATTTGATTATTGTATTTATTTAACAACTAAATATATTTATTTGGCAATTAGAGTAAATTGGAGAAATCCCAAGTATCAAAAATGTAAGATGCAGCTCAGAAACTAGAGCTGGAGAAAATGAAGAATCTGAAATGTTGAATAGTATGATGAGAGAAAGCCACAAACTTAGCAAGCTCTCTAAAGTGCATGTTGGGTAAGAAAGTCAGGTCTGCAATAGTGTCTTCAGAAACTGCTATAAGTATTACTCTTTTTTCCCACTCACCACAAATATAATAACTATTTTCAATGCAGTTCCATCAATTCTGCTTTGGATGAGCCATGATTTATATCCACCAGAACATTTGCATAATATGTGTCCCTTGGGTTCCATTTCTGTAAATTTCTGCTTTGTGGGGGAGGAGGGGAGTTGATTCCAGACAAGCTCCAATCTTCAAGTAAATTTTGAGACCAAAAGGAGATTGTATTTCCTGATTGCTGCCTTATCTCTGCTGTTCACTAAGAAATTATTTTTCCTATAACACTTCCGTTTGTATATTCGATAAAGTTAATATCTGTGAAATCAGTTGATTCTCACTGCACTAAATTACTTTGGAATAGACAGAGATTGACTTTCTGGTATTGACAAGAGAGAGTGCTCCATGTCTTTTGACTTATTATCTCTGCCAGTGGGAAAGAATTATAATAACACACAAAATTACTTTACAGGGTATGTTTAGGGAGCAAAGAAAATTAGCAGAGAGATGGATTCTTACAGTATTTGTGCCTTTTGATGAAGACTTCTATTTCCTGTCAAACATTCCTCCTAAAATGAACTAGAAGCACACAATGTAAATTGATTTATCCGCACCTTACAAAATACCTGAAGTTTAATTGCTTTTGCAATATTTATGCTTATATAAATAATTCAATGGCAAATTAATCCAACTTTTATAACTACCTCCCATAGAGCCACATGGCTCAGTCCCAAGGACTTAATTGTGGTTTGATGAAGGTATTTAGGTCACTAGAACCAATAAGCCATATGGAAACCTTTTAAAGACCTAACAGAAAGAAATCTATAGCTTTCCAGACTAAGATCTTAGGAAGAAACGCAATATTTGTCATTGGTCTTCAATACTATAGGCCTTGAAAAATGTTGCCTTACTAATGATGCACTGTCTAAAAATATCTTGTCTTCAACATCATCTAGGAGCTGACAGTGCAACAAACCAAAGTAAAGGACCCCCTTCCACATTGGTGGGTGCACCACAGTAACTGGTATGGATTGCATGGCGTGGGTGAGATGTTTCATTCATCATCATCCATCATTCAATGTTTAATGCTACTCGTAGTCTCCTTTAATTTTGCGCATGTTCCTTTAGCTTTTCTCAGAGCCAAAGCTCCACTATATCAGGTAGTAAGATGGACTTCAGATAGGGGAAAGGCCAGTTAGCTCTGTGCCTACATTTACTGGATTCCAGAAATAAGATGACCACAACTTCCTCTTCCTTCAGGAATTCATATTTAAAAAGCCAGGCTCCCCCTCCAAGAAGATAAAGTTACACATCCTGTCACTCACTATTGGAATAGTAGCTAAGATCAACCTCAAATTTTATAGCTTATTAAATGATTTATTTATAGCTTATTAAATGATTTATTTACTACACCTAATGGAACTTGTGAAGGCAATAATCTAATTTAGTTGTATAGACTGTTGAGGCTCAAGAAGGTTCAATGGTTTTCTTCATCTAATCAAGATAATCATGGGTAAAATTTGACTCAAAGGAAAATCTTCTCTTAGCATTAGTTTACTATTTTTTATGTAGATCCTAGAGCAGGGCTTGCAGATAGTGGCTGTTTTATTGTTTTTGGTGGTGCTGTTGGTGCTGGTGGTGGTAGTCGTGGGGTTTGAATTCTGGACCTGGGCGCTGTCCCTCAGCTCTTCAGCTCAAGGCTAGCGCTCTACCATTTGAGCCACAGTGCCACTTCCAGTTTTCTGGTGGTTTATTGGAGATAAGAGTCTCACAGACTTTCCTGCCCAGGCTTTGAACCGGGATCCTCAGATCTCAGTCTCCTGATTAGCTAGGATTACAGGTGTGAGCCACTGGTGCCCAGCTACATAGTAGGCTCTTAATGATTATTGTAAGTGGATTTTCAGCTGCATGGTTAACAATCTCACTGTCTTTCTAGGAAATGTATTTGTCTACTTTGAATGAACCCATCAACCTATTCCTCAACCAAAGGAGATAACACTCAGACTTCTGAACAGCACATGTTTTTCTTCATTATTCAGCCTTCTTGCCTGACTGTCCTTACTAATTTATACATAATGAAGCATTTGGTCATACACATCTTAAACTGGCAGCTAGTTATATTTGTCTGGTCTCTGTTCTCCCAATATTCCTTTTTTCGACCAAGCTAGGCGTGTCTGTGTTAAATCTGCAGGTGGGATCATTTGTACTAAAGATTAAATAGCTAAGCGACAAAAAGTTGGCAAGGCAGCACACTAAGTCCTTTAACTCTTGCTAAGACAGTGGGAAGGAAAAAAGGAAGTAGTAGGGAGAGAGAGAGAGAACAAGGAAGACATGGAGCCAGGTGGAAGGGTCTCTCCAGGTGTTCTTTCATTTTCTACTAACATCACAGGAGCCTATGAGTCCACACTAGCTTCACAGTGAAGGAGAAGTCGTTCTGGACAGTTGGGGTTTTTTCCCACCAGTAAATTTATAGTAAGAAAACCTGCGCCTTCCAGAACTCAGTCAGAAATAACTCATGCTGCCTGCCTGATGGCTGCCACAATCCCCTCGCATGGAGGGATTCATGAACTACACCAGTGCCAGCCAGAAGCTTGGGCTGTAAATTATTTTTAAATCTCATATCCTTTGGAGGTATCATGTGCTCTTCTTTTTCCATCAGGGAGACCTACCCTTTTTTCAGTTTTAGTTTTCTTTACAAAGTTAAGACTTTATGGTGGCAGTCATCACACTGGTGCCCAGATTGAGCTGATGGATGAGTAGTAGCCTGCCTAATCAGGTCAGTTCTTCATAAACTGCATATTAGACCAATTACCACCCCCAGTGAGGTCATGAGCAAGCCCTCAAGGGCCTTTTCCAAGGCTATGTTTTTTCATCTGTGCACTTTTGCTATATCTTGACTCTAAGGATCACAGATTTTATTGATCCCTGTTACACACACACACACACACACACACACACACACACACACACACACACACACACACACACACATATTATATGCTTGGCTCCTTATAGATTCTTCAGATAGAAATTTGGTGTAACTCTTTACCTACATGAACTGCAGTATAATCCCATTCGACCATATCCGGTAAATGCCCCCTAGCTATTCCTTCCCCTGGTCTAGCTGAAACCCAGAAGCTATGTCTTATATTTCTCTCATATCTCTTACAGGTAAAATACCAAGGGAAAATGCTCACTCTTTACTCCTACTAAAGTTAAAGCTCATCCAAGTCTAAGTTCACAGAAGGAAACTGAAGTTTAGAGGTTAGAACCATACCCAGTCACATTAGTAAGCAAGCATGGCTACAATTGACCTTGACCAGATGTCAGCGCCCAGCCTCGCAATCTCTTTCTATACTTTTTCATTATTCACTTGCAGAAAATGTATTACTGGTTATCTACAAGATAGAAGGAACATGGCCATTAATTAAAACCTCCTAAGCACAGCTATCCCCAGGTAGAGTTTTTCAAAGTATTATTCCCCAGTCTCTTTTGGTCTGTTTGAAAAGTATCACCTATCAAACTTTATTTTTTGGAGCTTTGACTAAAACTGGTACTTAAATTTCTTTTTAAGGCATAGATTTTTACAGCTAGCTACTCTAGACAGAAACCTACAATTTTATTGTTTTAAATTTCCTCTTTTGCTTTTTATTATTTTATTTTGTTGTAAAGATGCTGTACAGAGAGGTTACATTTATATCAGTAAGGTAATGAGTACATTTCTTGTCGGGCATTGTTACCCCCTCTTTTGTTTTCTCCCACTGTCCCTTTCCTCCCCCTCTACCCCCACCCCCAGAAAAGTTTTAAGGTTCATTTCCAACATAGTGTCTTGTGAGTATCATTGTTGCAATGGGTCATCATGTGTCCTTGTTTCAGCATTTTGTTATTACCTTTCCCCTCCCCAAATTAGACAAATGTATATACAAGATGCAAGGTACCAAAATCAAATACAGTGACAACTGGGATATACCATAGGGGGAAGAGAATTTTCCTCTTTTTGAAAAGAAGGCTTCCCTTCATCTCCTATTTATCCCAAGCATCTCAAAACAGAGGAGTCAGAGAGTGAGAGAGAGAGAGAGAGAGAGAGAGAGAACCAAAGAAAGGGCCAGACATTGCATTTATTCTAAGAGACAGGAAAGATTTATTTACAAATGTATTATTTCTTTATTTGTATGATATCTGTTTATATTGTCCAAACTTTTTCCATGGATATTAAATATTATCTGTATTGACATTTATTCATTTATGTCTTATGCATGTTCATATATATATATATATATATATATATATATGTATACACATAGTAAGGGAACCATGGAAAGCGCTCAGGCATTAGGGAAACCACATATTTCCGATAAGATTTTTAAGAACCTATGGAGCTAGGCACTGGTAGTTCACACCTGTAATTCAAGCTAACTTGGGAGGTTGAAATCTGATATTCAAAGCCAGCCTGGGCATGAAAATCCATGAAACTCTTCTCACCAATTAACTATACACACACACACACACACAGAGCCAGAAGAGGAAGTGTGGCACAAGTGATAGAGTGCTAGCCATGAGCAAAAAAGCTCAGAAAAGCAGTCATAATATTCAACATACATATATAAAAATACAAGTAGGTAAATTAAGAAAATACGTAGGGAGACATGTAGAGAATTATGCAAGGAGTGACACTGAACAAAATACATTGTACTCACAAACTGACCTGTTGAATTACAACACCCTTGTATAACTATTTAAAGATAAGTAAAGAAAGATAAAATTACAGAGAAGAAAACAATGCAAGACCCTGAGTTCAAGCCTCAGTACTGACACAGAAATAAAATAAAATGATTATGAGGAAACTTGAGTAGGAACAGGAGACTATATAAGGGTGGAGACAGGGAAATACTTCAGCATTCCACACACACTAAGTGATGTTGGTGGTAGCTTCTGTGGCAGTGCTGGTAGTGGCAAGTGCAAATGGAGCTTGTCCAGGTTCTGGGCTATCAACACTGAGGATCTTGGCACAGAAGACACCAGTAGACAGGACACACCATGTGTCAAGAACAACCAGACAGCAGATTCCCCAGAGTCTCACATGACCTTCTGCAGAAGCAACATCAGGACTTACTGAAGACTGGACAGATCTGTTTTCTTTCCAAAAAGAAATCAAACTAAGGGATTCGAAATGTGTCTCAGTTGGTAAAGCACCATCCAATGAGCAAAGCATCAGGTATCAAGTTTGAATCCTGGCCTCAGAACAACAACAACAAAAATTAAACTAGCTGGGCACTGTTGGCTCATACCTCTCATCTTAGCTACTCTGGAGGTTGAGATCTTGAGATCTTAGGATCAGAGTTCAAAGCCACCTCGGGCAGGAAAGTCTGTAAAACTCATCTCTAATTAACCACCAGAAAACCAGAAGTGGAGCTGTTGCTCAAAATGGTAAAGCATTAGCCTTGAGCTCAGGGATAGCCCCTAGACCTTAGTTCAAGCCCTACAACCAACCAAAAACAAATTTAAACTAAATAAATTAAATTAAGAATTGATCTTCAATGAATAGATCCATGGCTGAAAAGATTTTGAAGACTAGAAAAAAGAAAAGCAATCCAGTCTTCTCATCATCTTACCCCAGGCTGATAACATTAAAATAGCATACTATACTCACAGAATTTGTATATGTTTTTACATTATTTTCCAATCTATCCTAATTGGTTCATATTAAGGAAGCTATGGAGGGATATTTTAATAGTTGAACTCATCAGTCTACCTTGTAATATTTCTCTATATCTCTAACAACAATAATCTACAGCTCTAAAGCATGTATTCTGACTTACACTAGATCATGGCCACCCCATTCTATAATAGTCCTAATGGTTTTATCTTTTATAACCTGTATAATAATGTTTCCATGTCTTATTATCATTTTGCATACTTTGACATCATCTTGTTTTGGTTATCATTTTCTTTCTCATTATACCAAGATGCAGTATGTCTAAGATGAAAAGTCCATAAACTATAGCTTGTAAGCCAAATCTGGCCTGCTGTTTATGATTAAAAATACATTGTTAGCAGACTACAATTACATTCTTCATATACATTTTTATGTGGCTGCATTGATACCAAAAAAGTTGAGTTGCATAATTGCAAACTCAAGATAGTTACTAGAAAAGATTTTGAAGCCAGGCACCAGGTGGCTCACACCTATAATCTTAGCTACTCAGGAGGCTGAGATCTGAGGATCGAGGTTCAAACCCAACCCAGGCAGGAACATCCATGAGACACTTATCTCCAATAACTACTCAGAAAACTGGAAGTCCTGCTGTGGCTCAAGTGGTAGAGCTGCGGTTCAAGTGGTAGAATGCTAGCTTTGAGCTGAAGAGGTCAGGGACAGCACCCAGGCCCAGAGTTCCAGCCCCATGAACGACCAAAAAAAAAAAAAAGATTTTGAAAGTTGACCTAAAAGCACTGATACCAACATTATTTTTTTTTTTAAGAGTCTTAGCTACTTAGGAGCTTGAGATCTAAGGATCATGGTTCAAAGTCAGCCCAGCACAGGCAGGAAAGTAGTCTGTGAGGCTCTTATCTCCAATTAACTACTAAAAAGCTAGAAGTGGAGCTGTGGCTCAAGTGGTAGAGCAGCTTTGAGTTCAAAGGTTTTCAAAGACAACTCAGACTGCAAGGGGGGGAAAAAGCAAAATGATGGCTTTAAAACCAGGCCACAATAAAAGTAATGGGCATTACCTGTTTCAAAGTTTCAAAAGAGTGATTTACATGCAAATTAAAGCTAAAGTAAATTGCCCTAAATATTTGTTTTAAAGGGGAAAATTAAGACTATCAAAATGATTCTTTAAAGCCCAGAGGAAGATGGCAGAGGAGAAGCTGGGGGCTAAACAAGCTCTTGCATAAAAAGCAGTTTTAGTGTACCAGTAAAAAGTCCTAAGCTAGAGAGTCACACCAAGTGTGCCATCATAATACAGAGAGTTTGACCAGAGAGGAAAAATGCAAGCATCTTGGTCAAAGAGACAGATTTAAGCATTTTCCAGTGTCTGTGGTGGCAGCAGGGGTGGAGGGGTGGTAGCTGCTGCCATATCAACAGAGACAGCCCAGGACGAAGGAGCCAGAGGCTGTGTGCAAGCGGATTCTACTCACCACTAGCAAGAACTGACAAGGAGCAGGAATCTTCATTCTGCTGACCACAGACAGTTCTCAGACTGTTGACGTAGATGGCCCAGAAAGCAAGAGATAGGCATGAGTACCCCAAGACATGCTCACTCCTTCTCACAGAGCAGCGTTGGGAAGATAGCCCCTCCCCCACCACCAGAGAAGAACTCCATCTCTGATACTGACAAAAACCCAGCCAGAGCAGCTAGTACACAACTCAGGCCTTGTAAGAAGACAATAGGAGCCATTCAACTGGTCACAGGAACCTGACCTGCCAGGCTCAGCTCCATCCAGGGAAAAGTTGCCCTTTCCAGGCAGAGAGAGTTCTGCCCCCAGAGGAATGACTTTCTTCACTGAGTAAATAGAGCCAGAGGCTGCTCCTCCCCACTGCAGCCTAGGCAGCAGACCCAGCAGCAGGAGGGGTAAAACAAAAACAATTGAAACTCAGTAAACATAAATCCTGAGAATGGCTCCAGGCTGGGCTCTGTGAGTGTCTCAGGAACTAACCCCTCAGGGAAAAGCTACTGATTGCTGACAGGCCTCAGCACTACCCACAACCTAGCCCCCTCAGAGCAACTCTAAGCTAGAGAAAAAAGCCATGTCCCTAGTTTGTGATACTCAAAGCAGAATCCTCTCTCATTGAACTAGCCTGGGAAGAGGGTCAAATAAACTGACTTAAGAAACCAATCAAGCCACAGGAAAACCAAACACCACAAGCAAAGCAGAGACTCCACCAAGAGACTGCTTACATACAGACACGGGGGAGACGCAAGATTTCCCCTTCCCCTGCCCCCCCCAAAAAAAAAACTCAAAAAGAAAATAACTTTTTTCTACCTAATTTTATAATTTTAAAAAAATTGTTTTCTATTTTTTCATCATTTTTATTTTAGGTGTGTGTGTGTGTGTGTGTGTGTGTGTGTGTGTGTGTGTGTGTGTGTGTGTGTGTGAACTCTTTTTACTATTTGCCCTGTTGGTCTTTTTGGTTTTTTTTTTTTTTTGCATGATTTAATTCCTGTTCTGCCTATCCCCAGATATATACCTGCCTTCTAGTATGAGACTTATCCTTCATTATGTGCATACTTAACTCAGAAATTGATTACTCAGTTCACAAATTCTTAGCCTTAACTCCATTAATAGTAGTATTATTTCTTTATGCTTATATAATTTTAAGTGTTTCATTTTTAAACTTTATATTTTTTATTCTTTCATTTTTCCTTTTTTCTTTATCTCTCTCCTCCCTTCCTTCTATCCTTTTCTTCTCTCAGTATTATTTCTTTATACTTTTATAATCTTTAAGTGTTTCATTTTTTAATTGTTATTTTTTCATGTCTCCTTGCTTCTTTATCCCACAAGGGCAGGATAGGGGAAGGCAGAGAGTGATGAGGCTAACCAAAGATCAATACAGGAATTTCGTGAGCATGATGAGACTAGCCAAAGATTAATACAGGAATTTTGTGAGCGTGAGGAAGCTAATCAAAGATTAATATAGAATCTGGTGAGCTTGAGGAAGCTAATCAAAGATTAATACAGGAATTGTATGAGTGGGATGAGAATATACAAAGATCAATGGAGGCATTTGTGGATTTCACAGACAGCTGAAGGAATCCAGGGAGAGACAAAGTGAATCCTGAATGGAGCCCATTAGAAGGAAAGGGAATCCAATGAAACCATAACCAATCAACTAAGGGATTTGAGAATGAACACTGAAAACCAAATTAAGGGAGTAAAGAAGTCCATACAAGATCTAAAACAAAGTCCCAACAAAGAATTTGAAGCCATCAAAACTGACCAATTAGTAGGAAAGGAAATAAAAAAACAATGTAGAAAGTCTTGACAGTAGGTTAGACCATGCAGAAGATCAAATCTCTAGGATTGAAGACAACCTAGATATTATAGAGAAAGAACATACAACTATTCAAGACAAATCCAAGAAATATGATAGATCTATGCAACATTAGAAGACACCATCAGAAGTCCTAATCTGAGGCTTTTAGGTATAGAGGAGCACCTAGAGACAGAAGTTAATGGTCTAGAAATTTTATTTAACAGGATCCTAGTAGAGAACTTCCAAACATGCAAAAAGATAGACCTTTTCAGATACAAGGAGCTTTTAGAACCCCAAATAGACCAGACGAGAACAGGACATACCACCATCACATTATAATCCACACAGGATCAATTCCGACCAAGGAAAAGATCCTTAAAGCTGTCAAGAAGTAAAGATCATTAAGTTATAAAGGGAAACCAATCAGAATAACTTCAGATTTATCACAGAGACAAAGCAAGAAGAGCCTGGAATGATGTATGTCACGCCCTAAAGACAAACAGCTATCAACCAAGCATATTGCATGCAGCTAAATTCTCCTTCATAACAGAAGGCCAAATAAAAACCTTCTATAGCAAAGAAAAACTGAAACAATATATCTCCACCAAACCAACCCTACAAAAAATACTTAAAGAAATAGAAAACCAACAAGACCATAATAAAGGCCAAGAAATAGGCCCCAAACAGAGAATACAGGAATCATAGGAAGAACTCATTTGGCACATCCCCCAAGAAGGTGGATAATATGGCAGGAACGACCAAACACCTCTCAGTCCTAACTCTCAATATTAATGGACTTAACTCTCCAATTAAGTGACATAGACGGTCTAGTTGGATCAAAAAGCAAGATCCTTCTATCTGCTGCCTTCAAGAATCACACCTTGCCCATAAAAACAAACATTCTCAAAGTGAAAGGCTGGAATAAAATCTACCAAGCAAACAGCCCCCATAAACAGGCGGGAGTTGCAATGTTAATATCAAACAAAATAGACTTCAAATTAAAATTAGTGAGAAGAGATAAAGAAGGTCACTACATACTAATTAAGGGATCTCTCCTTCAGGAGGATATTACAATTCTAAATATCTATTCACCAAACAATGGAGCACCCAAATTTATCCAAGAAACACTACTTTCCCTCAAATCTCACATAGATAATATTTCACAAAGATATTAACTGTTGGGGACTTTAACACACCACACTCCCTGCTGGATAGATCAAACTGGCAAAAAGTCAACAAAGAAACCTCAGATCTAAACAACTGCATAGATTAACTAGCTTGAAAAGACATCTACTGAATATTTCACACAGCAGCATCAGAATACACATTCTTCTCAGCAGTACACGAAACATTCTCCAAAATAGACCACATTTTAGGTCACAAAACAAATTTGTCTAAATTCAGAAACATTGAAATTATGCCCGCATTTTCTCACACCACAAGGGAATAAAATTTGAACTCAACACCAAAAGCCACCAAAGAAAGTCTTGTAACACATGGAGGCTGAACAACACACTGTTGAACCACCAGTGGGTCATGGAAGAGATTAGAAAGGAAATTCAAATATTCATGATATTCAACAAAAATAAACACAGAAATTACCCACCCCTCTGGGACACAGCAAAGGCAGTACTCAGAGGCAAGTTTATAGCTCTGAGTTCCTACATCAAAAAAATGGAGAGATCTAAAACAAACAATTTAATGAGACATCTGAAAAAGATGCAGCAAGGTAAACCCCAATCCAGTAGATGGAAAGAAATAATTAAAATTAAATCAGAATTAAATGAATTAGAATCCAAAAAAACTATAGAAAGAATCAACAAAACAAAGAGTTGGTTTTTTTTTTTTAAAAATTAACAAAATTGACAGACCCTTAGCAAATCTTATTGGAAAAAGAAGACAACACACCCAAATTAACAAATTGAAAGATAAGAATGGAAACATCACCACAGAATCAACCAAGATTCAAAATATCACAGGGGAATACTTCTCAAACCTTTATGCTAATAAGTTTGAGAATCTTGACATGCTGAAACTAAACCAAGATGAGTTAAACCAACTTAACAGACCCCTATCAAGCATCAAAATAGAACAGCAATAAGAGACCTCCCACCCAAGAAACGCCCAGGACCAGATGGAATTACAGCTGAATTCTACAAGGCCTTCAAAGCAGAACTCACACCAATACTCCTCCAACCCTTCAGTGAAATTGAAAGTTAAAGTTCACTACCAAACACTTTCTATGAAGCCATCATAATCCTCATCCAAAACCAGGCAGGGACTCATCAAAGAAAGAGAACTATAGCCCCATTTCTTTGATGAACTTCGATGCAAAATTTCTCAACAAAATTTTGGCCAATCGACTTCAACAACTCATCAAAAAATCATACACCATGATCAAACAGGATTAATTTCAGGGATGCAAAGCTGGCTGAATATATGCAAATCAATTAATATAATTCATCAAATCAACAAGAGCAAGGATAAGAACCACATGATTTTTTAAATAGATGCAGAAAAAGTATTTGACAAGATCTAACACCCCTTTGTGATCAAGGCTCTGGAAAAACTAAGAATCCATGGAACATTTCTCGATATAATAAAGGCTGTATATGACAAACCTACAGCCAGCACAACATTTAATGGGAAAAAGCTAAAGCTATTTCTTCTAAACTCAGGAATGAGACAAAGATGTCCACACTCTCCACTTCTCTTCAATTAGTATTAGAATACCTAACTACAGCAATAAGACAAGATGCAAAAAATAAAAGGGATCCAAATTGGGAAAGATTAAGAAAAACTCTCCCTCTTTACAGATGACACAATCTTGTATTTAAAGAATCCCATGGACTCCACTCCTAAATTACTTGAGCTCATTTGAAACTTTGGCAGGGTATAAAACTAACCCTCAGAAATCAATGGCTTTTCTGTATGCCAACAATGAGAAGAGCACGGCTGAAATAAGGAAAGCAACTCTTTTTGTAATAGCCCCACGAAAAATAAAATACCTAGGAGTTAACTAAAAAGGTGGAGAACCTCTACAATGAAAACTCTTAAAACCTGAAAAATGAAATTAAAGCAGAACTTAGGAAGTGGAAAAGCCTCCCATGCTCCTGGATTGGGAGGATTAAAATCGTTAAAGTGGCAATACTGCCAAAGGCTATCTACAAATTCAATGCAAACCTGTTGCAACAATGAGAAGTACAAGTTGTCAAGTCCATAACGAGCTTTACAATGTCTGTGGGGGGGGGGCGCGCGGGGGAGGGGGGGAGAAGGATTGGGACTGCGGGGGGGAGGGGGGAGGCTGGGAAGGGATGTGAAGGATAAACAAAGGAGGAGGCTGCAATGCTTGGTAAGAAATGTATGCATTATCCTGCCCATGTAATTGTAACCCCTCTGTACAGTATGTTCACAAATATAATTTAAAAAAATTCAATGCAATACATATCGATATTCCAACCTCATTCTTCAATGAAATAGAAGAAGCAATCCAAAAATTCTTATGGAACAACATAAAGACCCCGAATAGCAAAAATGATCCTTAACAGAAAGAACAGTGCTGAAGGAATATCAATACCAAATTTCAAACTCTACTACAAAGTTATAGTAATCAAAACAGCTTGGTACAGGCACAAGAACAGACCTGAGGACCAATGCAATAGAACCAAAGACCCAGAAATGAACCCACAGACCCATAACCACTACCCTTTGACAAGGGAGCTTAAAAACATAGAATGGAGAAAGACAAGCCTCTTCAGTAAATGGTGCTGGCAAAATTGGTTAACTACTTGTAGAAAACTAAAGCTAGATCCTTATATATCACCCTGCACCAGAATCAACACCAAATGGATCAAAGACCTCGGAGTCAAAGCAGACACTCTGAAAACATTACAGGATGGAATAGGACAAACCCTAGGTCTCCTTGGCACAGGCCGAAATTTTCTTAATAGAGAAACACAACAAATCAAAGAAAGGTTGGACAAATGGAATTGCATGAAATTGCAGAGCTTCTGCATGGCAAATGACATAGCTCCCAAGATCAATAGAAAGCCCACGGATTGGGAGAAGATCTTCACTAGCCATACAACGGACAAGGGTCTCATATCTAAAATATACCTGGAACTTAAAAAATTAAATCCCCCAAAAACAAATCTCCAAAGAAACAACTGCCCAATAAATAAGTGGGCTAAAGACTTAAAGAGAAACTTCTCTGAAGAGGAAAGAAGGATGGCCAATAGACACATGAAGAAATGCTCAACCTCTCTAGCCAGAAAAGAAATGAAAATCAAAACAACATTGAGATACCACCTCACCCCAGTTAGAATGGCTATAATCAAGAACTCTAATAACAACAGATGCTGGAGGGGATGTGGACAGAAGGGCATCTTTACTGCATTGTTGGTGGGAGTGTAAACTTGTTCAACCACTTTGGAAAGCAGTATGGAGGTTCCTCAAAAGACTCCACATAGAGCTCCTCTATGACCCAGCAATCACATTTTTGGGCATTTACCTAAATGATCACAAACAAGACCACACTAAAGCTACCAGCACGACTATGTTTATTGCAGCATTATTTACCATAGCTAAGATATGGAACCAACCCAGATGCCCCTCAGAGATGAATGGATCAAGAAAATGTGGTATATATACACAATGGAATTCTATGCCTCCATCAGAAAGAATGACATTGCCCCATTTGTTAGGAAATGGAAAGACTTAGAAAAAATTATATTAAGTGAAGTAAGCCAGGCCCAAAGAATCATAGATCCCATGGTTTCCCTTATTTGTAATAACTAGTATATGTCTGAGTCAAGCAAGAAAGGTCGGATAAGTTGATGTTAGGGGAATGAACCCCAAGATAAGTATTCAAATGTTTTTTTCCTTTCATGCAATTGTTTCTATCATATTTAAAAGATGATTTCTATGTTGCTTTGTATGTCCTTCCCCCACAGTATAACACATACTTTCACTGTATTTGATGTTGGTATAATTTGTGGAAGGGAAGGGAAAAAAAAACAAATCGTTTTACTAGGGATACAGGTGGACCCATGGCAACAATAAGATGTCGATATGTCGATATGTCGAAAAACGAACTTTACAACTTTGGTGGGGGGTGGGGGAAGGAGTGGGAGGGGAGAGGGGAGGAGTATGGGAAGGGATGGGAAGGGGAAATAATGAGGAGACAACAATGCTTGATAAGTAATGTACTCATTATCTTGCCCATGTAATTGTAAATCTTCTGTATGGTATTCTCACAATAAAAAAATAAAATAAAATAAAATAAAAATAGAATGGAAGAAGGACAGCCTCTTCAGTAAATGGTGCTGGCAAAATTGGTTAAACACCTGTAGAAAACTAAAGGTAGATCCGTATATATCACCCTGCACCAGAATCAATTCCAAATGGATCAAAGACCTCAATAAAAAAACAAAACAAAACAAAAAAAACACCCTGAAAACATTACAGGAAGGAATAGGAGAAACCCTAGGGCTCCGTGGCACAGGCCAAATTTTTTTTAATAAAGACCCAGAAACACAACAAATCAAAGAAAGTTTGGACAAATGGGATTGCATGAAACTTCAGAGCTTCTGCAAGGCATAGGACATAGCTAGCAAGATCAATAGAAAGCCCATGGATTGGGTGAAGATCTTCACTAACCATACAACAGACAAGGGTCTCATACCTAAAATATACTTAGAACTCGAAAAACTAAATCCCCCAACAACAAATCTTTATAGAAACAACTGCCCGATTAATAAATGGGCTAAAGACTTAGAGACTTCTCTGAAGAGGAAATAAGAATAGACAATAGGCACATGAAGAAATGTTCAACTTCTCTAGCCATAAAAGAAATGCAAATCAAAACAACATTGAGATTCTACCTCACCTCAGTCAGAATGGTTATAATCAAGAAATCTAATAAGAGCAGGGGATGTGACCAAAAGGGAACCCTACTGCACTGTTGGTGGAAGTGTAAACTTGTTTAACCACTTTGGAAAGCAGTATGGGTGTTCTTCAAAAGACTCCACATAGAGCTCCCCTATGACCCAGCAATCATACCTTTGGGCATTTATCCGAATGATCACAAACAAAGCCATACTAAAGCTCCCAGCACAACTATGTTGATCACAGCATTATTTACCATAGCTAAGATATGGAACCAATCCAGATGCCCCTCAGTAGATGAATGGATCAAGAAATTGTGGTATATATACACAATGAAATTCTATGCCTCCATCAGAAAGAATGACATTGCCCCATTTGTTAGGAAACGGAAAGGCTTGGAAAAAATTATATTAAGTGAAGTAAGCCAGGCCCAAAGAAACATAGGTCCTATAATTTTCCTTATTTGCAATAACTAGTATATGTCTAGGACAAGCAGAAAAGGTCAAAAGCTATGTACACACATATATATGACCATATAAGATGATGTTAAGCCAAATGAACCCAAAGATAGGGACACAAATGGTTTTTCTTTCTTGTTATTGTTTTTAATGTATTTATAATGTACTATGTGATTTTTTTGTATGTTTTTGGAACATTCTTCACCCACAGTATAACCTCTATTTTCATTGTATTTGATGTCGGTGCCCTGCATCTTGTATATCATTTTTCTAATTTGGGGAAGGGGAAGGGAAATAACAAAATGCTTAAATAAGGATACAGGTTGACCCCATTGTAACAATGAGATGTACAAGACACTATGTTGAAAATGAACTTTACAGCTTTGGCAAGGGGAGGAGAGAGGAGTTGGGGAGCTGGAGAGGGAAGGGATGGTAGGGGAAAAACAAAGGAGGAGGTAACAATGCTCTATAGGAAATGTACTCATTACCTTTCTCATGTAACTATAACCCCTCTGTACAGTAGTTTTACAATAAAAACATATAGTAAATAAATAAATATTGCAAAAATGATTGTTTAATTGCTGTTTAAGTTTTTCTTCACAAGTTTTCTGGAGCAATTACAGGTGGGCCCACAGAGACAGATGTTTCTTACAAGTTTGTCAGATGTTAACTTAGGCTCTTAATAAGTTCCAGGTAAGACCATGCTTAGGAACTATTTCTATTTGATCTTGTTACTTCAATTGGAGTAAAGTGTTTTTGTTAAAGACTTAATGATCTGAGGACTGTAGTTCAGAAGCCAGCACTGGACAAAAGGGTCACTGTGAGACTCTCTCCTCTCTAATTGGCCAGCACAGTACTGAAATAAGTGCAGTTGTGCTGTAGCTCAAAGTGGTAGAGTGCTAGCCTTTGGTGGGATAGCTCAGGGCCAGTGCTCAGGTTCTGAGTTCAAGTCAGTGACCAAGGGAAGTGCCAATGGGGCATTTTCCCAGCATGAAAAATATACTCCTGGCTTACCTGGGCAATGACGGGCATCCAGAGGCAGTTGAAAGACCTGCTCAGATGACAGAGATGCTGACAGAGATGGAGTCACTTGTGTGTGGAAAATGGAGGAGAAAGGAAGGAAACAGGCTGGACTCAATCTTCCACCAGCAAGGACTGTTTATTGAAATATAGCAACAAGGTCAGACCCTTCCTGAGGGCTTGGAGACTGTGCAAAGAGGAAGGGCAGGAGCTAGATTTTTATGAGGTTACGGGGGGGGGGGGGGGGGAGCTTTTTGATTAGGCCCACAATGAAATGTTTACCGTCAGCCTTACGTAAATTGCCCTGCCTGGGTCTCGGCATATCTTTGGTGGCTTGCCTGATGTCTGTATGCACCTGGGAAAACAGGGTGGGGGTCAATCTTTCATAGTTCATCTTTGGGTACATAGAAAAAAAATGGACCAAGAGGGGAGAGCCAAGCCCTTCAACTTGTGCTTGGCCTTTCAGAATTAATCAGAGCCGGGAGGTCGTAGAGAAACAGTCTGTGAGCATGTCTATCTAATGTCCTTGTCTATCTATTTTGTAACTGAGCAGGAACTTACACCCTGTCTTGTCAGTCATCTGCTATAGTGGGTAGGCTTGTGAAAAGTGGGATAGTTTAAAATCCCAACCCTCTGTATATGTTCAAAGCCCTAATTGTAGCCCAAAAGGTCTATGCAGTTGTTAATATTGTACTGTACTTTCCCATTTGGAATATTGCTCCTAATGACATCTAATCCCTGCAACCCCTTGGGAAAACAGGCAAAGATTTGAGCTCCCTAGCTAAGCAGGGCCAGCTAGGGAGTCAGCTTGAAGTTATAGATGATGAATCTTCTCCCATCAACTCCCCTAATCATTTTTGGAAAAGATGAGGTAGGATAGATTAAAGAAATAGGCATGGGAAACAGTGGTATAGTTACAGGCCCAAGCCTTCTATGTCTGCCTAGGAAATCCTAGACTTATTTTTAAAATTCTGGTTAATAAAAGTTGTTCTGGCAAATTGTCCCAGGCCCCAGTGGGGCCACATCCTGAAAAGCAACCCGAAAAACATTGGGAGATTTCACTGAAGCCAGGCTCCTGCTTTAGGTTAACAATGCTTTCTTAAGTCTCTGTAGTCTCTGTGCCCAACAGGAGGTGTGCAATTAGACTGGGAGACACTGTCACAATCCAGCCCATCCCTTCCAACCTAGAGATTCCATTTGGGTTAAAAAGCTTGTTAAAGGGCTGGGAAGGTGGCTCAGTGGTAGAGCACTTGCCTTGCATGCCTGACGCCCTGGGTTCGATTCCCCAGCACCACATAAGCAAAAAGGAAAAAGCCGGAAGTGGCGCTATGGCTCAAGTGGTAGAGTGCTAGCCTTGAGCTGAAGAGCTGAGGGACAGCGCCCAGGCCCAGAGTTCAGGCCCCACAACCGGACAAAAAAAAAAAAAAAAAAAGCTTGTTAAAGATGGATTCACCTCTGCCAGCAAAGGACCCTATATTATTATCCTGACCATCCCACTGTGGTGAAAGTAGATGGGATCCCTGCCTGGTTTCATCATACACAACCAAAGCCTGCTGATTCAGGATGGAAGACACAAGCCACTTCAGATCCACTGAAACTCAGACTTCTACAGTACCCTCTCCTAAGGTTCAAAAATGCAGCTTAGGCTCCAAAAATGAATGATTGGATTTTATGTTCATAAAATCAGTGGGGAATGAAGTAAGGAGACTGGGTCTATGCTTCCTCACTCTAAATAATTGGCCCTTGATTTCATCTGATTGTTTCCCAAGATATCTTGCTTCTATTTAACACTTCTATTAGGTTTAAGTGTCCTCATCTGGTTTGCTTTGCTTATGTAGAACACTTTTGTTAGGTTTAATTCCACACACCTTATGTACTTTTGGCCTATATAAGCTTTGTGCTAGCTACATTCAGGGCTGCTGGTCTTTGAGACAAGAGTCCACCAGCAGTCCTCCAGCTCTCCAATAAAGACTCAAAATTTGGCCTCTTAAGTGATGGCTTGCTTCTCTGTTTCTCTGGACTGAGTTTCCTTACAACAGGCTTAAAATAATATCAATCTATTAAAATATGTAATTAACCAAATTGAGTATGAGAGACTAATGTTGAAAATAAATGTGAAGGAACTGTGAAATGTAAGTGTTCCCTAAATTGGTAGAACTGATTGACAGGAGTCAAACAAGAGGCTAATGCTTTAGGAAGCAAAGTAATAAAGATAGCTTTTTGTTTGTATCAGTACTGGGGCTTGAACTCATGGCCTTGATATCTCCCTTGGCTTTTTCACTCAAGACTGATGCTTTATTACTTGAGCCACAGCTCTACTTCCAGTGCTTTTGGTGATTAATTGAAGATGAGAGTCTCACAGACTTTCCTGCTTGGGCTAGCTTTGAATTAGGTCCTCAGATCTCAGCCTCCTTAGTAGATAGTATTACAAGCATGAGTCACCAGTGCCTGGTAAAACACAAATTCTTAGTATGATTACTCTTTGATGTTCCACAGTTTTCCTCTGACTAGTTTACAAATTAAACTTTCTCTTGTTACAGCATTAATTTGCCTTTCTCATTGGTGAGTATATCATCTGGAGGCAAGCTGACATGCAGAACGTAAACACAAAGCCACCTTCTTATGAAACCCTCAAGTTTCCTAGAGCAATTCATTGTAGCAACTCAATAGTTCTAATGAGTTGTGAAACCTGACTGCCCTGCACACTTTCAGAACAAACAGCAATGCTGGCCAAGCTCCCTGCAAGTAACACCACTGTCAATTACAAGACAACCACCATGGCCTGCACCCTGCTTGGGAATGGATTGTGGCTAAAGATTCAAAAACAAGCTTTCATTCCTCCTGTGGGCTGGTTAAGGAGATAGGGGTCACACTCTTAACTGACTCCTCAGGTTTTCATTATGAAGGCTGATCTCATAACATTCCATAGAAGAATTAGCTGGGAATGAAAGGGATATTTAGACATTAAGCCCCCAGAAAACCTTTCAGCCTGTGTTTAGAATAAGAGTAGCTCTGTGTTCCACCAGGAGACATCACCATGATGGAGATTAAGGACTGTGAGTTCTTGCAGGTAAAGGAACAGCTGATGTACCTGAAAACAAAACCTTGTCACAGAATGAGCCAAGCTCCATCACCTACTTTCGCCAGCACCTTTTTCCAGGATGAGCCTATGACAAGGAGTCAAACAGAATCAACTTCGACCTATGAGTGATCATCCATCTGAATCTCAATCTCTTCTTCCTTGTAAGAGATTGAATGCACAGCACATATCAACTGGACATGGTTAGATCACACATAGCTGTGATCTATTTTCTTTTTTTTTTTCTTTCTTTTTTTTCAGGTCCAGTCGTGGGGCCTGACCTCTTGGCCTGGGCACTGTCCCTCAGCTCTTTAGCTCAAGGCTAGCACTCTACCACTTGAGCCACAGCACCACTTCCGGCTTTTTTTTTCTTTTTGCTTATGTGGTGCTGAGGAATCAAACCCAGGACCTCAGGCATGCAAGGCAAGTGCTCTACCACTGAGCCACCTTCCCAGCCCATGTGATCTATTTTCAATATTATCATATTTTGCAAAGCCCTAAGCCAATCTTATAGCTTAAACTCCGGGCCTCTCTTGAGCTTTTTGCTCAAGGATGACTCTCTACCACTTGAGCCATAGTTCCAATTCTGGCCTTTTGGTGATTAATTGGAAATAAGAGTCTCATGGGCTTTCCTGTTTGGGTTGGTTTTGAACTGTGATCCTCAGATCTTTGCCTCCTAATAGCTGGGATTATAGACATGAGCTACTGGTACCCAGTTTTGCTTATCTATTTGTGATTATTGTTTAAGACCTATATCTTTGTTGTTGTTGTTGTTTTTGGGTCTGGTCGTGGGGCCTGAACTCTGGGCCTGGGCGCTGTCCCTCAGCTCTTCAGCTCAAGGCTAGAGCTCTACCACTTGAGCCACAGCACCACTTCCGGCTTTTTTTCTTTTTGCTTATGTGGTGCTGAGGAATCGAACCCAGGGCCTCAGGCATGCAATGCAAGCGCTCTACCACTGAGCCATCTTCCCAGCCTCAAGACCTATATCTTAAGGTAACTGTGAGATATTACCATGGAAGTGTACAGCACTTGCAGAGTATTTTTCCTATAAGCTATGTCTCAACACTTTATTTTTATCCATGACACTGATTCTAGCCAGTTTCCTAAACTCTTTCAATTGGTCTCTGTCATCACTATCCTCAACCAAGGATCCTAAAAAGAACATAGTTCCTGAGAGGATGGTACACAAAATGCAAAGGCACGTGAGGCAGATGGGTTTAGTTGCTAGTTGAGCGCCTGTGTGCCTGTTCATGGTGTAGATTTAGTTAAAAGGACCCACTACCTACATAGGGACACTGTTCCCTCTGTCTCAAAACCAAAAGTTTAGAGAGCTCTCAGATTCACCTGCTCAACAGGGAAGCAAAATAGAAAAATGATTTGATTGGCTACAGCTAGGAATTTGCCTTATTTGGACATGGTATGACCACACATTTGTCTGATTTGTGTGTATTCTAACCTATTGGCTGCCTGTGTTAGGTTTAAGATGAGTTGTTTATGATTGGCTGATAAACAGTGCGCGCATACATGTGCATACACGTGCACACACACATACTCCTAAATGAGGTATCAGTTTGTTTATATACTAAATTAGGTTGCAGTTTGCTATTGAGGAATTAAAGTGCGGAGACGGCCTCAGATCAATAGCTTTCAGCTTAATTATTTTACTTGCCCTTTACAGTATTCTTAAAAATTATGATGATACAGGCTGAATGTG
The DNA here is from genome assembly GCF_024711535.1 of Dipodomys merriami. Taxonomy (NCBI): domain Eukaryota; kingdom Metazoa; phylum Chordata; class Mammalia; order Rodentia; family Heteromyidae; genus Dipodomys; species Dipodomys merriami. Next base: position 6,054,821 of record NW_027205604.1, on the reverse strand, counting down.
GTGGTGCATACTTATAATCCCAGTTTTGTGTGAGATGAAAATAGGAGGATAGAGATCTTCAGCTAGCCCTCAGCAAAACATGAGACCCTACCTAAAACAAATAACTGAAGCACAAAGGGTACAAAGGGTTGGAGGCATGGCTCAAATGGTGGAGTGCTTTTCTAATAAGTGAAGCACCCTGAGTTCAAACCCTAGTATCCAAGTACCTCTACAAAAAGTCAAGGATAAGATGCAAAGTTTGTGGAGATGGGAGGAAAATATTGGGAAAGAGTGAGGGAAGGGGAGACATTGTCCAAAAAGTAATATACTCATTACCTGACTTATGTAACTATAACCCCTCTATACATCACCTTTACAATTTAAAAAAAAACTTTGAAAAGTGGCAAAGTTCATAATACTTGCATTTTACCTCAATTAAATATTAAAAATATAACATATACTCAAATGTTTAGAGTAGCATAATTTATAAGAGCCAGAAACTAATCAAATATCTGTCAACTGTAAAATGGATAGATTTATTGTGGGTTTCTCAGCCAATGGACTATTAAGAAATGATCTATGACATACAACAATATGAATAAATCATACCAGTATAATCTTAAACAAAAGAAAGTAGAGAAAAGAATAAATGTCATCTAGTCTAAGTGATTAATTTACTTACAGAACAAAAACAGGCAAATCTCTCCAGTGTTGTTAGAAGTCAGGAGAGTAGTTACCATTAGAGTGTGTGCCTGGGAGGCAGCCAGATGAGGGCAGGGGTGTTTCAGTGTTGTCATTTTATTTCAATTAATAAGCTTGTTTTCCTTTACTTTCTTTCTTCCTTCCTTCCTTTCTTTCTTTCTTGGTTGCTTGCTTGCTTGCTTTCTCTTTCTTTCTTCTTTCTTTCTTTCTTTCTTTCTTTCCTTCTTTCCTTCTTTCTTTCTTTCTTTCTTTCTTTCTTTCTTTCTTTCTTTCTTTCTTTCTTTCTTTCTTTCTTTCTTTCCTTCTTTCTTTTTTTGTCAGTCAAGGGGCTTGAACTCAAGACCAGGACAGTATCCTTCAGTTCTTTTGCTCAAGGCTAGTGCTCTGCCACTTGAGCCACAACTCCACTTGCTTCTTTGGTGATTAATTGGAATAAGACTTTCATGGACTTTCCTGCCAGGGCTGGCTTTGAGCTATGATCCTCAGTTCTCAGCCTCCTAAGCAGCTAGGATTACAGGCATGAGCCACCAGTACTCACTTCTCTTTCTTTTTCTTTTCTTTTCTTTTTTTTTTTTTTGGGTCCGGTCATGGGGCCTGAACTCTGGGTCTGGGCGCTGTCCCTCAGCTCCTCAGCTCAAGGCTAGCACTCTACCACTTGAGCCACAGCACCACTTCCGGTTTTTTTCTTTATGCTTATGTGGTGCTGAGGAATCGAACCCAGGGCCTCAGGTATGCAAGGCAAGCGCTCTACCACTGAGCCACCTTCCCAGCCCCTCTTTTTCTTTTCTTTTCTTTTCTTTTTTTTTTTACTTGTACTGTTACTGGGCTTGAACTCCAGTTGGATTCTGTCCCTAAGGATTTTTTGCTAAAGGATAAGGCTCTACCACTTGAGCCACAGCTCAATTTTTTACTTTTTTAGTGGCTAAATAGAAACAAGAGTCTCATGGACTTTTCTGCCCAGGCTGGCTTTGAACAGTAATTCTCAGTTAACAGGCTCTTGAGTAGCTAATAGGCATGTGCCACCAGCACCTGGCTAAAAAGCTTTTGGTAATAAAAATATATAGTCAAAATAACATGTTTCTAAATAGGTTGTTAGACATCTTCGTATGTCATCACAACCACACACACAAATCACAGAGCAGAAGATAAGAGAAACTGTAGCCCTTTGCCTGTGGGCACCAGAACCACTAAAGTGATTCATATAAATGAAGGAGGCATTCGCCTCATGGATGATGAACTAGAATGAGGAGACCTTAGAAATTCTTAATAGTGAAAAGCCCGCTATGTACAGAGTACCTACTTCTTCCTCAGAATAGCATTTATCTAGGAGTACCAACAAGAAATATGTCTAACAATTAAAATTCTATGGTAATTTCACACTCAACAATGCCTTGTGCTCATAATTTCAATGTTAGATCTGATTGAATATGATTAAATGCAGCCTGGGCTTTCCAAAATGGATTTGCGTGATGGGTCTCAATGAACTCATTAGTCGCTAATGCTGTAGAGATTTTTCTAAATGCTAATGTTTTGCTGCCTTTGGCTCATTAATTAATTTAAGGATTGTGTAATTATCAGAGCTTTTGATTCAAGTACATCTAACCAGTTTTTATTATTGGATAAGGCTTATTGCCATGCAAGCATAAAAATAGGTTGCCCAAGGATCATAGCATCATACAAAACCATGCAGGTTGTGTATTTGGAAAGGAAAAAGGAAAGAAGGAGGAAGATATTCTCTTGAACAGGTAAGGGAGCTGGAACCTCCACAAACACTTATCCAAAACCATAAACAAACAAAAAGATCAAAGCAGAAATGGGCAACAAAGTTCATGAATAAAATGCTAAGCTAAATGCTACACATGTCCAAAGGGAATCTTTGAACCCCATCCTAAAGATTCAAGCTGACAGAAATTCTCCTTATTGTTTTGTGTTTTTTTTTGTTTACTATCTCTAAGTAGTTGTACAAACAAGTTTCAATTTAGTATGTCAATTTATAAGCACAATGCATCTTGACCAATGTTACCCTTCCATCGTCCTCTCCCCATGATCTCTCCCAAGCCCACCCACCTTCTCAAGTTACCTGGTTCCACTTTCATATATGTACATTGAATATTATGACTATATTAAATTTCAAGTCATCTTTTGAAATCTTATATCTGGAGTCTTTTTTCAAAGAACTATGATCATCCATGGTTGCTAGAAAGTCAGAGCTAGCAACACAAATAGAAATTTGCAGGTATTAATGATTTACAGTCAGATTGATCTCCGTCCATCCAGCAGAACAAGGAAGTTGGAGACCAAACAATGTCATAGGAGACACTTAGAATGGAGGGCAAGGATCCAGGACTAGGCCCGCAGAGGAAATGGAGAAATGTTTTTGGTAGCTCCCTCTTACTTCTCTATAACTTCAGTCATTAGGAAATCTCATAGCAAATACAGGTGGTAGAGAGAGTTTAAAAATTGTGAACAATATTTTTAGAAATCTTTTGATTTCTCTGAAAGTCAGACTTACAGTATCATCATACCAAAGTGTACAGTTCTTGCCAAAAGATATTTGAGATAGGATTTTTTTGTGGGTGCTAGTCCTGGGGCTTGAACCTGGGTTCAGTCCTTGAGCTTTTGTGCTGAAGGCCAGGGTTCTACTGCTTGAGCCACAGCTCCTCTTCTAGCTTTTTGCTGATTAATTGGAGACAAGAATCTCACAGATATTCCTGCATTGCTGGCTTTGAACCCCAATCCTTAGATCCTCAGATCCTTCTGAGTTGCAAAGTTTACAAGTGTAAGCTAGTGGTGTTAGACTTGTGATGGGATTTTAACCAGAGAAACTGGAGTGTGTGTGTGTGTGTGTGTGTGTGTGTGTGTGTGTGTGTGTGTGTGTGTGTGTGTGTGTGTGTGTGTGTGTGTGTGTGTGTGTGTGTGTGTGTGTGTGTGTGTGTGTGTGTGTGTGTGTGTGTGTACTGGGGCTTGAACTCAGGGCCTGGGAGCTATCCCTTATCTTAGCTTTTTTTGTATCATTTGAGCCAAAGTTCCATTTCTGGCTTTTTTTGGGGAGGGGGATGTTATTAACTGGAGGTAAGGGTCTCATGGACTTTTCTTCCCTAGCTGGCTTCCAAGTAAGCTCCTCAGCTCTCAGCCTCCTGAGTAGTTAGGATTATAGGTGTGAACCACTGGTGCCCAGCTTGGTAACAGAATTTTAAATGATTCCTTCTCATTCGTTTTTGGTACATTTTGGAGGGTTTGGGGCATATAAGAATGTCACAGTGTTCTTTTCCATTACCTAGCTATTTCAATGGGATAAGTAGGAAAGTTAATATCTATCTGGAAGGAAAAGTCAAGCTTCTAGAATTTACAGAAACAGAAGCAAATCTCGCAATCCAGACAGAACTAGGGCAAGAAAAGAGTGGCATTTTGCCTTATCTCAATACTCCAAAAGACTTTCAGATCTTGGTCTCAGGGTGGCCATGGTTTATTCTGTAACACTCTGAGAAAAGTGCACATTTCTGAAGCAGTCAAGAATCTAGCCAGGCGCTAGTCATGCCTGTAATCCTAGATACTCAGGAGGCTGAGAGCTGAGGATCACAGTTCAAAGCCAGCCTGGGCAGAGAAGTTCATGAGACTCTGATCTCCACCAGAAAACCCGAAGTGGCACTGTGGCTCAAGTGGTAGAGTGCTAGCCTTGAGTTGAAGAGTGCAGGGACAGCGCTTAGGCCCAGAGTTCAGGCCCCACAACTGACACACACACACACACAAATGATGATGATAATAAAATAATAATAATAAAATAATAAAAATCTAACCCTGTAGTAAAACCTGCCCATGGATATCCATGTATTAAGTATTCATACAAAAAGCCAATGCAGATGGTCCCTGAATTACAATGATTCAACTTACAATTCAACAATTGTACAAAGCAATTCACATTCTTCAAGTTTTTTTCAACACGTACTTCAGGTTTTGAGTTGTGAGCTTCTTCCTGGGCTAGTGATATAAGATGTGTGATACTCCCAAAATATTCAACAAAATATTCAACTGATTCTCTAAAATACACAAATGTAAGTGCTCTGAGGATCATAAGGTCAGCAAGGCTAAGCAATGATCATCAGTGAGTTAGCTGTATTAAACACACTTTCTTCTTTTCTCATTATTATCTTCAAATAGTTGTACAAGAAATTTTCAATTTAGCACATCTGTTTATGTGTACAGTGCCTCTCGATTGGGGCTGCCCCTTCCACTCTCCCCTCCTCCTCCCCGCATCTCAGCAAGCTGCCTCATTGCATGGTTGTGTATAACATTGACTGTTCTGTGTTCACCCACCCACCATTTCTCTTCCTATCCATCCATCCTCCTTCCTTCACACCCCTACCTGTATTTATAACAGAGTAAGTTCTACCTAGTTGAGTGTCTAGTTAAAGGATACTTTTCTTTAAATTGAAAACATCTCACAGGTATCTCTGTCACTTTAGTCATTTTCCATGTTTCAGAACTCATCACATGTCTACATAGAGCTGGAAAGAAAGCTGAGGGATGAGTAGCAATGTCCTCAAATCCACCCTCTGATTGCCAAGCCTCCTTCACGAGATTAAGATGTGTCTCCCAGTGGATAAGGCACCAGTTCAGGCCCGTCCTTCCACTCCATGTGATCCCTATCCTCCCAAACAACAAATAGTGTTCTCAATAAACAGTGGCATAAAAGACAGAGGTTTACAACAAAATTCTTTTTTTTTCTTTTTAGAAAAGAAACAAAGTACACAGCCACCACTGGTCCATCGCAATGATGGCATCTTGCCTGGAAATAATTGCACAGGTCATTTCCCTGGTGTGCAGGGCTTTCACGAGACTTTAGGTCTAGAATATAGAGGAGTTCCTTTATACATTTTCCCTGAGCCTGCCTCTGGGTGACTCTTCCTTGCTCACTGTTCTGCCTGGTCACATTTGAGTTTAGAGACATTCCTTCCTCTGCCTCCCTCCAAGAATGCTTCCTACTAGTGCAGTTTTATGAGCCTGAGGATTGTACTAGGGCTAAGTAATGACATACCTATGGTTTGTTTAGCAATAAATTCACCGAAATGTATGGCAGGTTTCTAGTCCATTGACTCTGGTTGCAGTTTAATGTGTCAATAACCACTCAGAATTCTTTACATATGCACATTTAAGCTTGCTTTATTCTCTAACTCCAGTATATAGCCAACACTCACCCTACCCTGTAAAGAAACTTTTCTTGAGGCACCTGGCACAGCAGGCTTAATCTGATCTTTGTTGTTGGATCTAACTGTCTTGTTCAGTTGGAAAATTTTAATGGGAGCACAATTTAATGGGAAGAATCCTCTTAGTAACACTAAATCTCTTGCCTTTGGGGGATTCAGAGAAGTTGATTTTTTTTTCCTAATCACATGGGGTCTTTTCTCTTCCAGATATTCTTTCAATTTGGCAATCTTCTGCCTGGACTTATTCTTTTCTTATAATGACACATCAAAAGCAGTAAGGAAAAGTCAACATATTAATTGTCTGGCATTTGTCAACTACTTTCTCTAGGGCTAATGATTATTAAATACTGTTGTCCTTATTGTAGGCAATTGCAAAAGACAATCTTATCAATGTTTCCAAAGATTATACAATATCCAATATCTGTATCTATTTCTTTCATTTTGTTTTCTTTTTGCCAGAAGTAGCATTGAACTCAGGCCCGGTGCTGTCCCTTAGTTTATTTTTGTTTTTGTTTTTGTTTTTGCTTAAGGCTTGTAATCTAACACTTGAGCCAGGAGCTCTACTTTGAGCTTTTTGGTGGCTAGTTGGTGATACAAGTATAATGGACTTTCCTACCCAGGCTGGCTTCAAACCATGATCCTCAGATCACAGCCTCCTGAGCAGCCAGGCCTATAGCCATTGACTCTGGCTGTATCTACTTATTCCATTGTTCACTACTCCATATTAACTATATCATTATCAATATCTGTATTATCTAGAATAAGAAATACATTGCAAAAACAAGGATACTAAAAATAAATAACTTCAAATTTTGACTCCTGTTTCTGTCATGCAACAGCCTTAGGACTCTAGGCTGGTGAGGTACTTTTTCTCTAGGAAATTATTTCAAACCCTAAGGTCTCTTTTTTTTTTTTTTTTTTGTCGGCCGTGGGGCTTGAACTCTGGGCCTGGGCGCTGTCCCTCAGCTCTTCAGTTCAAGACGAGCGCTCTACCACTTGAGCTACAGCGCCACTTCCGGTTTTCTGGTGGTTTATTGGAGATAGGAGTCTCACGGTCTCTCCTGCCCGGGCTGGCTTTGAACCGCGATCCTCAGATCTCAGCCTCCTGAGTAGCTAGGATTACAGGCGTGAGCCACCAGCGCCCGGCAAACCCTAAGGTCTCTTGATTATATGTTTTTGTAATTGTATAAAGAGGTTTCAATTCAGTTAGTACATGCATTGTATGAGTACAATGCACCTTGGCCAATGTCATCCCTTTCAATCATTCCCCCCATCTCTCCCAACTCCACCCATCCCTTCAAGTTACCTGCTTCCATTTTCACAACATGTACACTGAATATTATGACCCTCTCCATTTGTCTACTCACCTCTCCTTGATCTTAACCCTCCTCCCCCCATCACAAGTTCCAGTTTCCCAATATTCATTTTGTTAAGACCGTAAGTTCACTGTTCAAAGGAGTTACATCATTGCAATTCTCCCCTGAATATACCATACTTTAACAAACCCCAAATTCTTTCCATTTTATTTCCTTGCATTACTCTAGGACATCCCCCATCGTGGTGGAATGGGGTCAACATGAAATCAATATGCCAAAGTGCGGGAACGAGACAAAGTTCAGAACTAGCAGTTAGAATTTGCATAGATCAGCTTTGCTCACATTGCATTGGCTCAACTTTCATCACCCAGCCATCAAATGGGTGTTGTTCTTACAATGGGGAGAAAAAGAGGAAGACTCCACAGAGTACCATTTGACTGCGTGTACTATGGGAAGAGGTTGGGAAAGATAAGCCTGTTAACTGCTAAGTAGGAATTTACAGAGTTATTAAGCACCCTTGCTAGCAGGATAGGAGGAACTGCTGCTGGCTGCTTTCAAGTTGTTTCCTCAGGGGCTTTAAAAGGAAGAGAAGGAAGAGAAGGAACCAATTTAAACCAGTCAAAATCAACCAGTACTGCTACCAGATAACCTAGAGTGATGCTTGCTCATTAGACTCTCATTATCATACTAAGTTCTTTCTGGCCCAGGGGCATTCCCATCTGCCATTTTTAAACATGCAATGTATGAAAACATCTGCAACTGTGCCTGTATAGAAACATGCCCACTTCTACTTGCAGTAACCAATCTCCCAGAATGTGTGTGCATGGTCTTCTCAATAAATTTTCCTTTGCTTCCTTTGTTCAGGAAGATACCACCTTGAGAATTAACTTTCTTCACTCTTTTCTCTCTTGGCCTTGCCCTTACCAACCCTATTGTGTTCAGTTACAAACCCAAGGCGCTAAACTCTGACAATTATATCAGTAAAAAAAAAAAAAAAAAAAAAATCCAGCTGAGCACTGGTGGCTTATCCCTAGCTACTCAGGAGGCTGAGATCTGAGGATCTCGGTTCAAAGATAGACTGGGTAGGAAAATCTGTGTGACTGTTATCTCCAATTAACTAGCAGAAAACTGGAAGTGGAGCTTAGGGACAGCTCCTGGGTCCTGAGTTCAAGCCCAAAGACAGGCTAAAAATATCAGTTACCAAATGTGCTAACCTTAAGACCTAGATTAGCAGGGAATTTATCACTCCTGAGAGCCCTTTTCCTATGTCCAAAACGGCTCTATAACTGTTTACTGTCATACCAAGTCATTCTCACCACTACTAACAAAGGGTATCCTCCTGTGACCAGAGATTTTACAATCATGTTTCCCAGGCCAGCAGTGTTAGAAGCGGCCCACCCTTGACTCTGCATCTGGTTGTGTGTTCTATGTACACAGCAGGTTATTGTCTCTGACTCCAGGTGGCCAGGAGCTCCTCTGTCCCTGTCCTAGAATCATCCCAACCTTCCTCTTGCCCAGAAATTGCTATGCCAGAATTTACCTCTTCCCACAAGTCTCTAATTCTCACCACAGGATGCAGCCTGAGCCCTATTTGCATAGCCTTGAGCCAGTGGCTCACACCTGTAATCCTAGCCAGGGTGGTAGAGGTTCCAAGAAGTGGCATTGGGCCAGGTTCTGTAGGGGGAAGCAGAGATGAAAGAAAACAGCATAGAAGGTAGAAAAAGTATCATGAAAAGAGAGAGGAAGGAGTCAGGTGCCTGTGGCTCATGCCTATTATCCTAGCTACTCAGGGGACTGATATCTGAGGATCTTGGTTCAAAGCCAGCCTGGGCAGAAAAGTCCCTTGAGCCTCTTATTTCCAATTAACCACTCAAAAACCAGAAGTGGAGCTGTGGCTCAAGTGGTAGAGTGCTAGCCTTGAGCTAAACAGGCTGAGTTCAAACCCCTCAACAGACAAAAACAAACAAAAAGAGAGGAGGGAAGGTGGCTCAGTGGTAGAGCGCTTGCCTTGCATGCATAAGGCCCTGGGTTCAATTCCTCAGCACCACATAAGCAGAAAAAGCCGGAAGTGGCACTGTGGCTCAAGTGGTAGAGTGCTAGCCTGGAGCTGAAGAGCTGAGGGACAGTGCCCAGGCCCAGAGTTCAAGCTCCACAACCAAAAACAAAACAAAACAAAACAAAAACTATAAAAGAGAGGAGGAAACAAAACTAAAGAGCAAGACGCCTTTGTGATGGTCCATATCTTAGGCTTACTGTGAGACACTAGAAGCTCTGTGAGCAGTTGGAGACGAGGCTAGAAAAGCAGAGACGGCCCATGAATGGAGTGAATGTGTCCCTGGTTTGAATGTGACTCCTTTGGGGATGAGAAGGCAGAAGGACATCAAGAGACCAACTAGATAACCAAACATAATTGAAGAGACTTTAAATCCTAGTGAATGCCAGTTTTACCACTCAAACTTGGAGGTTTATTTCTTTACACTTTCAGAATTTTATAATATACAATTATTAACTCCCCAAATGCCATTCTTTTTTTTAGGGTATTTTCAATAGAAGATTTTTTTTGGGGGGGTGGGGTCCGGTCGTGGGGCCTGAACTCTGGGCCTGGGCGCTGTCCCTCAGCTCTTCAGCTCAAGGCTAGCGCTCTACCACTTGAGCCACAGCACCACTTCCGGCTTTTTTCCTTTTTGCTTATGTGGTGCTGAGGAATCAAACCCAGGGCCTCATGCATGCAAGGCAAGCACTCTACCACTGAGCCAACTTCCCAGCTCCTAGTAATAGAAGATTTTTGTAGGCTTTTTATTTTCTTTTCTAACTTATTTTGTTATTGTGGAATTTGGCTCTCTAAATACATATGAAACACAAATCCTCTTCTAGAAAACTGGATCTTAAAAATTAATATGATATCAATAAATAACTTTCTGTTATTTATAAGTACCTACTTATTTGATAAATACCTGACAATAATAAAACTCATATTCATATATATATGAGTTTGTGTGTGTGTTTGTGTGTGTATATATATATATATGTATATATACATATATATATATACATATAAATGGACTCTACATTTGTGGAATTTGGTAACAAGAAATTAAGTAGAGCTGGGTGCTATAGAAAAGGACTTCAGTCTCGAGTTGAGTTGCCATCACAGGCTGACAGAAGAAAAGAATCCTACTATTGGTAACAAATCACCCCCAACTTTATTTTTTTTTAATTTAATTTTATTTTATTTGAGAACATACTGTACAGAGGGGCTACAATTACATGGGCAGGATAATGCATACATTTCTTACCAAGCATTGCAGCCTCCTCCTTTGTTTACCCTTCACCTCCCTTCCCAGCCTCCCCCCTCTCCCCCCCCCACCGACATTGTAAAGCTGGTTTTGACATGACATTTTGTACTTCTCATTGTTGCAACAGGTCCACCTGAATCCTTAAACGACTTGTTTGTCCCCATCTCCTCCACATGTTATACTGACATCAAATATAGTGAAAGCGGGGGTTACACTGTGGGGGAGGGACATACAAAGCAACAAAGAAATAATCTTATAAATGCGTTAGAAACACATGCATGAAAGAAACAAAAACATTAAAATACATATTTAAGGGTTCATTTTCCTAACATCACATTATCTGACCTTTTCCGCTTGACTCATACCTATACTAGATATTGCAAATAAGGGAAACCATGGGACCTATGCTTCTTTGGGCCTGGCTTACTTCACTTAATATAATTTTTTCCAAACCTTTCCATTTCCTAACAAATGGGGAAATGTCATTCTTTCTGATGGAGGCATAGAATTCCATTGTGTATATATACCACATTTTCTTGATCCATTCATCTACTGAGGGGCATCTGGGTTGGTTCCATATCTTAGCTATGGTAAATAATGCTGCAATAAACATAGTTGTGCTGGTAGCTTTAGTGTGGTCTTGTTTGTAAACATTTGGGTAAATGCCCAAAAGTGGGATTGCTGGATCATAGGGGAGATCTATGTGAAGTCTTTTGAGGAACCTCCATACTGCCTTCCAAAGTGGTTGGACAAGTTTACATTCCCACCAACAATGAAGTAAGGTTCCTTTCTGTCCACATCCCCTCCAGCATCTGTTGTTGTTAGAGTTCTTGATTTTTGCTGTTCTAACTGGAGTGAGGTGATATCTCAATGTTGTTTTGATTTGCATTTCTTTTATGGCTAGGGATGTTGAACATTTCTTCATGTGTCTATTGGCCATCCTTCTTTCTTCTTCAGAGAAGTTTCTCTTTAAGTCTTTCGCCCACTTATTTATTGGGCAGTTGTTTCTTTGAGGATTTGTTGTTGGGTGGTTTAATTTTTTGAGTTCCAAGTATATTTTAGATATGAGACCCTTGTCCGTTGTATGGCTAGTAAAGATCTTCTCCCAATCGGTGGGCTTTCTATTGATCTTGCTAGCTATGTCATTTGCCCTGCAGAAGCTCTGCAACCTTATGCAATCCCATTTGTCCAACCTTTCTTTGATTTGTTGTGCTTCCGGGTCTCTATTCAGAAAATTTCGGCCTGAGCCAAGGAGACCTAGGGTTTCTCCTATTCCATCCTGTAATGTTTTCAGAGTGTCTGCTTTGAGTTCAAGGTCTTTGATCCATTTGGAGTTGATTCTGGTGCAGGGTGATATATAAGGATCTAGCTTTAGTTTTCTACATGTAGTTAACCAATTTTGCCAGCACCATTTACTGAAGAGGCTGTCTTTCTTCCATTCTATTGTTTTAGCTTCCTTATCGAAGATTAGATGGCTATAGGTCTGTAGGTTCATTTCTGGGTTTTCAATTCTATTCCATTGGTCCTGAGGTCTGTTCTTATGCCAATACCAAGCTGTTTTGATTACTATGGCTTTATAGTAGAGTTTGAAATTTGGTATTGATATTCCTCCAGCAGTGTTCTTTCCGTTGAGGAGCGTTTTTGCTATTCGGGGTCTTTTATTGTTCCATATGAATTTTTGGATTTTTTTTTTTTTTTTTTTTTTTTTGTCGGTCGTGGGGCTTGAACTCTGGGCCTGGGCGCTGTTCCTCAGCTCTTCAGCTCAAGGCGAGCGCTCTACCACTTGAGCTACAGCGCCACTTCCCACCCCCAACTTTATGGCTTAAAACAATAGAAATAGTCTCACAGTTCTGCATGCCAAAAGTCGGAAAGCCATTTTACCATTCAATCAAGGTACCAGAAGAGCTGCACAATCTCTAGAGGAATCAGGGAGAATTGGTTGCCTGTTCTGCCAGCTTCTGATGCCTGCAAGCAGTTTTTGGCTAGTAGCCACATTACCCTATTCTCTTTTTTCACAGTCCCACTGCTTCTTCCTTCTCAGGTCTGTTTAAAATGTCCATCTGATTCCCACTTCTGAGGACATACGTAATGGCATTTCATGCCCCATCAAAATAATCTCTCCGTTTTAACATTGTTAATTTAAACCCCTCTGCAAAGCCTAGAAATTGTCATCTAAGGTAACATTCATAGATTTCAAGAGTAACAACATGGCTTTCCTCTGGGGGATCATTTTCACAGGAGCCCCTTTTCAGGTGGGCTGTACATAGCAGTTCTGGAGGTTTGGGCTAAGAAATCTTGATGTGCAGCACCCAAAGCTGAGCTCAGATGAAAGTTTGTGAAAATGGAACCAGAACAGAAGTGCAATGAGAAATGACAATCATGATCACAGTTTCTGGCCACTCTTCCACACCGCTGGGCACTCCTCTGCCAACTCTTAAGAGACCTGATAGTTTAATAGACAGGCTCTGAAAAATCAATTTTCTAGCCATGCTTTTGTAGTAATCAGGCCTGGTGCTGTCTCTTCACTGAGATCTGAAGCTGTCTCCCTCATGTTTCCAATCTCTGTAAATGTGCATCTTGTCTTTCTAAGGAATTTACATACTTGTTCCTAGTGCACATGTTCCTTCTGGCTTTTGATAAGAAATATGTTGGCTGGGTGCTGGCAGCTCATCCTTATAGTTCTAGTTATTCAGGAGAGTGGGGAGGGGAGAAAGAAGGAGAGGGGGACGGGGGGGGGGGAGAGGAGGAAGAAAAGAAAAAAAGGAAGGAAGGAAGGAAGGAAGGAAGGAAGGAAGGAAGGAAGGAAGGAAGGAAGGAAGGAAGAAATCTATTTGTCATTATTTTGTTTCCACTAAATAGGGAATTCATTGTATCCACTATGCTGGACCATAATCAACTAAAGTGGCAGCAAAAATGCTGAAGTTAAAAGTGGAAAGTTGTAGTTTCATTAATATATACAGAGCAACACTGTGAGCAAACAAATGTTTACTTTAAGAAAAGCATTTTATATGAGTTGTGTTGAAACTGATAACTAAAAACAACATAATGTGTAATTTCAGAAGAAAAACATGGTTCATGTCTGCAATCCTAGCTAATCAGAAGGCTGAGGTCTGAGGATCCCTGCTCCAAACACCCTAAGGCCCTAATATTCGAATTTCCAATTAACCAGCAAAAAGCTGAAAGCAGACCTGTGGCTCAAGTGGTAGGTAGAGTGCCAGCCTTGAGCAAAACAGTTAAGGGACAGTGCCCAGGCCCTGAGTTCAAGCCACATTATTGTCAATCGTCCCTGTCCCTCCATCCCCCATCTTCTTTCAAATGCATGTCAGTTTTTATTGCTATTTATTTTCTTCTTTCTCAAGAAACAATAAAATGAAAATGTGCCCCCTCCCTGAGAAGACATAATAAAATACACTTTTCTTTTAATACAAACTAACATCACCCTGTATTATGATCGGTAATGAAGCCACTGTTTCAAGGAAAGAGATGTTGGAGTAAAAGTAATGGATTCATTGCTGGGCTTGCTTATTTACTTAGCCCCAGGAGTTCTTACCCTCAGCAGTGTCTTTTACTGGATAATATTTTGGGACACTAGGGGAATTTTCTCTCCTATGTTGTTTTCTCTGTTGATTCTTCAAATGGGTAGTTGGCTGTGTTAATTGCCTCGGGGAGAAGTCTTTCTTTTCCAAAAGCTTTAGTTCCTTTATAGAATTTAAGGTTTGTTGAGTTAAAGTCTGAATGTGTCTCCATGTGTCACACAGAACTCTCCAAGGCAGCAGTTTCCGGAGGAAGGGCCAATGGGAGGTGTGTAAGCCTCCAGAGCCCCACCCTCAAGAACGGATTCCTGCTGGTGATAGGCTGCAAGGGCTTGGGGCTCGAAGTCCCACCTCTTCTCCTCCTCCTTAGTAGCCTCTTGCCACGTGTGGGCTTTTGTGGCTGCAGCAAAGGGACCAGCCTCCGGAAGGACTTGGACTTCCCAGCCTCCAGAAGGCAAGTCCCAATGCATTTCTATCCATTATAAATCCTTCAGTCCACAGAGTGTTACAGTGGCACAAAATGAGAAAACACCCCCAAGGAAGTTCCAAAAGATAGAAAAAGTTTTGTCTTAAATAGCAAGGCAGGGTGAAAAGGGACAAGGACTTCCTCCGATCCAGTGACTGGGGGCTTGTAAGGATGGACAAGGGAGGAGCGAGCCCTGGCACACTCCCCAGCAGAGCTGGCACCACCAGAACGACCACCCGACACTGGGGGACTCCTGGGAGCGCAGGGATGAGTGGCAGAGACCACAGCTCTCCTGTGCACCCATTACCAGGACTGCATGCCCTTGCCCTGCACCTTTCACGCTTTGAATCCTGGGACTACAACATTAACTGGGGGGGGGGGGAGGGGAAGGCAGGGGGGAGGGAGGGAAGGCGGAGGGGAGAGGAAAGGGGTCCTGAAGGCAATTCTGTTAAGTTCTGAGTGATATTTTCCTCTCTTGTTTGGTGGAACAGGAGTTTGAAGGCAGATACAATGGGAACCATTAGAAAATAAAGCACTTCTGCTTTATTTCTGCAGGTATTGCTCAGAACCACCCATGATGAGAGTTGGAAAATAATTTTTTTGTTGTTATTGTGCCCATTCTGGGGCTTGAACTCAGGGCCTGGGGGGTGCTGTCCCTGAGCTCTTTTGCTCAAGGCTAGCACTCTATAATTTGGGCCACAACTCTACTCCCAGCTTTTATTGGTAGTTAACTGGAGATAAGAGTGTCACAGATGTTTCTTGCTCCGGCTGGCTTCAAACCAAAATCCTCAGGTCTCAGCCTCCTGAGTAGGCAGGATTCCAGGTGTGAGCCACCAGTGCCCAGCTGTGGAAGAATGATTTGGTTAATTAGTTGATGAATATGAGGAAAACACATGGGAGGGCACTTGGAGAGAAGGTGGGTTTCTTGAAACACTGGTCTCCAGATGTGACCTGAAAGATGTTGCCAGGCAACACTAGGAGTGAAGACACAATCCTAGGGAGAGCAAAAACAGACTTTTTGGCGAAAGTAAAGATAGGTGTACACATAAAAGAACAGGGATTCTCACACTGTGTCTGAAGTTCAGTCTGGCTGGAGTTAGAGTCTTCAGCCAGATCCCCACAGGCAATCCAAAACCATTGGTAATTCAGGTGCTGGTGGCTCCCACCTGAAATCCTCCAGATACTGAGATCTGAGGACAGAGTTTTGAAGCCAGCCTGGTCAGGAAAAACCATGAGACTCTTTTCTCCAATTAAACACCAAAAAGATGGAAGTAGAGCTGTGGTTCAAGTTGTATCAAAAAAAGCTCAGGGACAGAATCCAGGCTATGAATTCAAACCATAGTACTCTCTCTCTCTGTCTCTCTGTCTCTCTCTCACACACACACACACACACACACACACATACACACCTGCCATTGGTAAGGGATTTGAGTGTAATTTAAGGCTAGTAGGAACTTTGCTTTGCACCTCTTCTCATTCAGAATTCTGGCGTCTTTCCACACAGACTGACTTATCCTCACCTTGTCTCAGATTGTGGAATCTATGGCTTGTGTTCACCATCTCCTCTTTAAGCTGTCTCTTAAGCTTGCTTTCTTTTCTTTGGTTCTTTCTTTGGTCCTTCTGACTTTTTTTCTTTTTGTATGGTACTGGGGCTTGAACTCAGGGCCTAGGCACTGTCTTTTAGCTTTTTCACCCAAAGCTGGTACTCTCTCACTGGAGCCACACTTCTACTTCTTGCATTTTGCTGGTGAGTTGGAGGTAAGAGTCTTACAGACTCTTCTGCCTGGGCTGGCTTCAAAGTGTGATCCTCAGATCTCAGTCTGAGTAGCTAGGATTATAGATGTAAGTCACCAACTCAGTCTTGCCACCCTTGAGTGGACCCTGGCACCCCATAACAGAAGAACCCAGGAAGTTTACAACCATGCTAGCACTGTCCACCTGTTGAGGAGATAGACCTTGGATTGTGAAAGCTGGACTCCACCTGTTTTCCTAAGAATAGAAGCAGAATTCCAGTTTGCTGGAGAACCAAAGAGGTCCATTAGGAATTGCACTGGTGCCTGTGGTCGATTTGGTGTTGGAAAGGACTGGATAATTATCTCAGCTTCATACATGGGAGAAAACAGATCAAATTAAGAAATGGGGTCACTTGTCAATGGTTATACAAGCTAGGAAAGGGTTGATCATATTTCAAACCCAGATGTATGTAGCCGCAAAAACACTCTGCCAGAATACCTCAGCTGCCTTCCCTGAAGAGTTTGGAGCTGCAGTAGTAATGCTCTTCTTCTACAAGCACACCACGCCCTGTTTCCCACTCTACACTGTCGTGGCGGCCCCTCCCTTAGACTTTCACCAACACTGCAAGATGGCAGTGCTAATCGAAAGCAAATAAGTGTCACCTGGTCATTGTGAACACACCCCACTTTCCACAGTGCCGCCAGTGGAACAGTACAAGAACACCTCCCCCAGCCCTGAGAGAGTCACTGGAGTAAGAGAGAAAGGGATTTCAATTGTTGCTGCAAAAACGTCAAAAACAGTATCTTTCCCATAATCATTTGGGTGTCAATTTCCCTCATGTCATTGGTCACAAGGCCTAACACCTTGAGCACCTGTACAGTTAAAGGTGTTATTAATGGAAAAATGACATGGAGGACATAAATAAGTCGCTTTTTTCCAAGTCATTCTGCCTTTACTTTGTGATCCCAAGCTGGGGACCTATAGTTTATGAACACATCAGACTTGAACAGCCACCAGACTTGCCTTCCTAGGTTGTTTCTTCCAGAACTAGAGTTCTACTCTACACCAGTGGCTGATGCCACTGTCCTAAC